>NW_022980028.1:0-17823 GCF_902652985.1 Pecten maximus | reverse complement strand
AACATATATATTCAGAGACGGTTGCTCATTGAATAGTTTGGGTTAGCTTCTTGTTGTTTCTATCTTTAAATTGCTATGTCAATAATGTGGGAATGATCTTTTACTTGTACACGTGCTAAGCACCTATGCTCATCCAAGGAATAAGGAAATAATAAAATAAAGCAGTAAATTCCACAGTACATTTCTGCTATACTTACCTTTAATTTTGGTACACCTGCTTTCCCAACCGTTATATTTTTTCTGCGTTGATCTTTGTTTACATCTTGTATGCAAACGAGGGTGTAACATACGCCGCTCACAGACAACGTTTTACAGATGCTAGCGTAGTATTCGCGGGTTTCCCGACACACTTATATAATTATGTGATTCCAAGATCTTCACTGTGGTGTTTTCGAATGTTGACACATTTGATTATCATCATTAACAGTGAAATACTTGTATTATGATCTGAAAACTTGTAACTCTCACGGCGGAATGACAATTTTCATTGCACATGCGCGCTTGCAATTCTCACGGTACTTGCAAAGTACACGCTACATCGTAAACGACACGGAAAAATCGTCAAAAAGAAACATTTTATGGGTACACAAACGGTGTCTCATTACTAATAATTACATATCTAATAAGCACAATGCTAAGTTACCAGTCGGTGGTTGTTGGGGAGCGCCCCGTGATTATATTTATGTTTAGATTTACTGCCCCCTGGTGTTAGAATAGTTGGGGAAAAATGCATCAAGGGTTTTTTGGGACATAATTCTGAAACACTTACATTGTTGTTGTGAAACAAAATATACTTAAATAACCAAATAGGAAAAGAAGAAAATGCGATATTGAACCACTAAATTTGAAAACCATAAAACTATCAAGCAGAAACTGAAAAATGACATATTAAATCAAAGTTTTGGTCACAAAATAGAAATAGCCGACTAATATCTAAAATTGTTAAACACTATTTTACTTAGTTTATAGCATCAGTCTGCAGCAATAGGAATATAAAACAAAGAAACACAAACTATCTACCGCTGAATAAAAGAAATTTAATATCAACACTTATCACGATGTAAAAATAAAGAAATGAAAAAATAAAAGATAAAGTAACAATAATCAAAACAATAAGTTAAATGGTTTTAAACAAACAAGAAAGTTAAACTATAATTATGTCCCTTTTAACCCTCCATAAATCCCGAATTGATTATCGATCCTTACACGAAGGGAATTGGAACAGTATGTGGTCCGATATATCTGAAACGAACCCTCAAGAACTGTCTATAAACATTGCAAATCAAGAGGACCTATTTTTCGCTTCGTGGCAGGAATGGCTGAAGGGGGTAAATCTGTCACGCCCCGGGCTAATCGCAGTCTAGAGAACGTTTGCATCGAGTCTCCTTTGGTTAGTGATGTGGACAAGCGCCTTGAGGAGGCAGACCGGGAGATCGCGCTGTTAGAGAAAAAACTGGAGTCGGCCAGATTGAACAGTGCATTAAAGGACAGAAGGAAGAAGCGGGATGATCTTCAGAGGCAGTTAGATGACATCCAGCAGGATCAGCCTCAATCAGCAGCGACTGGCCTTGGTTCAGGTATGCCTAACGACATAGACTTGATTAAACTGAGAAAAATGGACCAGCTGGTCAGCAGATCGAGCAAGAAGATGTCCAGGGTGTTGGCCGGAATTTTCCGGTAGTGATACTGACTCTGACACTCTATCAGTCGCCTCATCGGCTTCCTACAATAGCTTTAAACGAGCACGTAAGGGTGAAAAACTCAGATTGGTTTGAAAGCTAAAGCTGGAGACGTCGTGAAATTCCTCAAGCTTATCCCCACACTTTCTCATACGAATATGTAAGTAAGAATCCCCAGTTTCAAGATCTCACCTTTAAATATTTGTGGCGGGAGAGCTTGAGATAATTTCCAAGACGCCTCTGCTTCAGAGAAGGAAGGAAGGACAGTATTCCTTCAGAAAATTGTGTATTATAGCAATATTTATGAATGGAAAGCCTGTGCTTGCATGGTATGGCGCATGGCTTCGCAAGATAGAGTTGGTGAGAGATCATGGTCAGATGATCCCTCAAGTATTAAAGTCCCAATTTTGGCGAAACATGTGTTGATGCAAAAAAATGAGAAACCAGAAATAGTGGTCCGATTCAGTCGGACTCTGGAGAGTTTGGTTTTGTGTATGTTTCAGAAAAATCGTTGTAGCGAAAGAGGGGATCATGATGGCGACATACGGGGTGTCAAAAGGCATTTGCTACATATCTGTGCCACATGTTGGAAAAAAGATGGGGTTAAAAAAGACAACATCCTGAATCAGCAGGACATGTCCAAATGCCTTGTGACTAACCGTCCGTCTGTAGGTATTGAGATAGATCCAGACACCTCAATTATAGAACCCGAGTATGTGCCTTTGAATTTGGAGGTAATTGGTTGTATCGGGTGGCCAAGATATTGATTATAGACATATACCTATAGACGCTGTAGATGATATAGTTTCTGAGGTACCCGAGAAACGTGTTAGAAATTTACAGGTTCAATCCTGCTTTAATTTTAATACCCAAAGGACCCCTGTTAAGTCAAATTTAACATCAGATATATGAAAGACAGGTTAGAGTTGTACTCGGATCTAGAGGTTTTAAAATTTTTAGAGTTGGTTTTCCCATAGGGTTAGACAACCACCTCTTAATTCATCGCCAGGAGGCTACTTCAGAGGTAAGTTCTTCTATCAAGTACAGAAATCACAAAGGAGCTACAGACTTTCCTCAGGAAATAAGTGAGTATTTACGTATTGAGTTGGCAATGAGTCGGTGTTAGGTCCATTTGAGGAAAATCCGTTTTCCTTACCATGGTGATTTCCCCTTAAACTCAGTTCCAAAGAGGGATTCTGAGGAAAGACGCATAATTTTGGATTTGAGCTTTCCGGACTCTAAGTCAGTAAATAGTTGTATCCCCAAGACTTCATATTAGGGGACCCCATCTCATTGTCATACCCCAGGGTAGATGACCTGTAGAGATTATCAAGGAGAAAGGGAGGGGTTGTTGTCTTTTCAGAGAGACCTTAGGAAGGCTTACAGACAATTCCCATCGACCCGGGAGATATTCGTTTTTTAGTTTTCTCTTGGGAAGGTAAGATGTATTTTGATCGGGTCTTATCTATGGTTTGCGTTCGGCAGCGTACATTTGTCAAAGAGTCACAAGTCTGATTTCGTTCTTAATGCTGCAGGACGGTTTTTTTGGTCCTCAATTATCTAGATGATTTTGCAGGGGCTGAGTGCCCGGACATGGCAGATTTGGCTTTCTGGAGACTTGGTTCCCTTCTCTCTGATTGTGGCTTTATCGAATCGGAGAAGAAGGCAGAGCCTCCTGCCACTCGTATGGTTTTTTTGGGTGTCTTGTTTGACACAGTCAGGATGGTCTTAGAGGTCCCTGATTTTAGGTTGCAGGAAATAGGAATCTTAACCTGCGAATGGTTGAAAAAGGAAAGGGCTTCCTTAAAGGAGATTCAATCCCTGCTGGGAAATACAGTTTGTGTCGTGCCTGTTCGTCCAGGTCGACTTTTTTGTTAGCCGTATATTGAAACTGGCTCCGGTCGATTGGTCAGGACAGTCATCGTTCCTGGGATATTCAGAAGAGGTGAGAAAGGACATATTGTGGTGGCACATTTTTCTGGCACAGTATAACGGTGTGTCCATTATGTTTCTGGAACAATGGTCCACTCCAGACACTGAGTTTGCCTCAGATGCTTGTCTCACAGGCGGGGGAGGCTACTTCATGGGTAGATACTTTCATACAGAGTTCCCCAGACACCATCCTTCAACTGTCCCCATGTATAACATCCTAGAGTTGTTAACAGTTATGTGAGTATAAAACTCTGGGCCAGTGCCTTTAAAGGTAAGAGAATTGTCATACTATGTGACAACGAAGCCACGGTATCGGTCCTCAACTCAGGTAGGTCCAGAATTCAATTATGCAGAGCTGTCTCAGAGAGATATGTTACTTTGCTGCTAGTTTGAATTTGAGATCAGGGCGCAACACATCTCTGGAATTCAAAATCGACTACCAGACCATTTATCCAGGTGGCATTAGATGTTATACACCAGCAGGAGTTCATCCGTTTGACCAAGGAAGTTGACCTGGTGAGAGGTAGTACCCTCTAGCATGTTCTCCTTCTCCCACTCTTGGTAGATTATCTACCAAGTAGTTGAGACAGGGTATATATATAGTGATGTATCCCTCTCTTGGTGGTTTACCCTTTTCTTCAGTTTTGTACATATGTGACACTATATACATAGCAGTGTATCCTTTCCTAGTTTATAAGGTAAATTTAGCGATATCAGGCTTTATGACTCCTGTTTCATCCTTCCAGACACTGCCTGGTCACAGCTTAGGAAAGATCTCAAGGTGTCCGCTAGAGCAGCCTTCGCTGAGGGTACTTATAGAAATTTCCGTACACAATGGAAAGCTTATTTCTGTTTTGCGAAGCGTTCCGGAAACAGCCGTTGCCGGTAAGCACGGAGATTATATGCCTTTACGCTCAGTTTTTAAGTCGGACTTTCATCAGTGTCGATTCTATTCGCAACTATATAGCGGGAGTCAAAACTCTTCAACATGTTGCTAAACTTAAAGTATGACATTAGACAATATGAACTGAACTAGTTTTGAAAGGTTTGTCGAGGTTGAACCACATTGTCCCTCTCAAGCGAAAAACCCATCACCCCTCAGATTCTCGGTAAGATACATCAGCGACTAGATCATGAGGATCCAGAGGACACCACTCTGTGGTGTATGTTTTTATTCAGTTTCTATCTCCATGCTGCGGAGTCTAATTTAATGCCTAATAGTAGTCACAAATTTGACCCTAGTAAACATCTTTTACGACAGGATATTTAGTAGAGGATGGGGTCCTCTGGTTGTCGTAAAGTGGTCTAAGACCAATCAATTCGGACATCGGATCGTGCGTTCCCCTCTGGTGGCCATTCCTGGGTCCCCACTTTGTCCTTTACATGCCTTTGTTCGCATGACTGATCTAAAACCCTGCACGTCCCAGGGCCCCAGCCTTCCTTAAGACTACAGGAAAGAAAATTGTCCCTTTTGTTACCCACAATTTCAGCAGAGGCTACGGGAACTTATTCATAGTGTAGGCCTAGATGCTGCCTCGTTCTCTTCGCATAGTTTCCGCAGGGGGGGGGGCCACTTGGGCCTTTCTTTGGGATTCCAGGGGAGTTAATTCAGGTGCAGGGGATTTGGGCCAGCGACAGCCTACAAAACGTATATCAGTTTTTCCTTAGAGGATAGGCTTCAGGTTTGCAGAAACATGAGAGATGCAATTTTAGCATTGCATCATTAACCAAGTTATCAGCCTCCCGCAGTTTTTTCGGGCTTGGTGGCCGGAGGCTTGGCGGCCCCTCAAACTGCTTGTATTTGTGTTTAATATGTTTGCTTATTAACATGCTTATTCATAAGTATTATTAATTTGCTTAATTTGAGCTTTTGTTGATTGAGCTATGTTTAATTTGAGCTATGTTTAATTTGAGCTATGTTTAATTTGAGTTTGTTTAATGAGCTTTGTTTTTTAAAATTTATCTTCATTTATTTGAGTTGAATCATGTAGATGGCTTAAAGCTGTGTGTTCGATAACAGCTGCATGTAGTGCTAGAGGTGTATTTCCTTTTGGGGTTGCCTTGCTTATGCCATTTGCATACCAGAGACATTAAGTAAAGTGGAGCATGGCACCCTAAACTGGCTGACGCCTTCTAATGTGTTATACAATAAATTGTTACGGGCATACAGTTGTTATGTTGTAAATATCGTTGACCAGGCAGGGGAGAGAATTGTAAAATTTTAATGTAAAATGGCTAATTGTTTTCCCGTTTGCCTGGGCCTGTGAGGGGTGTGTCCCGTGGGTCCAATGATTGGTCAGTGAAGTAAGCTGGTACTCACGGCCTCCGTCCAATCCCCGATTTACCCAGGGTCCCCTAGGTCCCGGTTTAGGTTTGAATCACAGAAGTTTATTCCATTCGAGATACTTTGGCTTGCGTGTCAACTTTGTTTTCCCTCCCTCCCTCCCTGGTCATAGATAGGACCCCATGCGGCCCCTCAAACTGCTTGTATTTGTGTTTAATATGTTTGCTTATTAACATGCTTATTCATAAGTTATTAATTTGCTTAATTTGAGCTTTGTTTGATTTGAGCTATGTTTAATTTGAGCTATGTTTATTTGAGCTATGTTTATTTGAGTTTGTTTAATTGAGCTTTGTTTAAATTGATCTTCATTTTTGAGTTTGATCATGTAGATGCTTAAAGCTGTGTGTTCGATAACAGCTTGCATGTAGTGCTAGAGGTGTATTTCCTTTTGGGGTTGCCTTGCTTATGCCATTTGCATACCAGAGACATTTAAGTAAAGTGGAGCATGGCACCCTAACTGGCTGACGCCTTCTAATGTGTTATACAATAAATGTACGGCATACAGTTGTTATGTTGTAAATATCGTTGACCAGGCAGGGGAGAGAATTAGGCCCAGATACCTGATGATGGGGCTGTAGCATTCTGGAGTGGAGGGCTACCAAATATGTTCAAATGATGACCTTAACCTTCATTCAAGGTCACACTGGGGTCAACTAGGCTGAAATCTTTAGATGTTTTGTTCTCGATAACCAAGCGGAGATTAAGTTACCCGATATTGGGCCTGTAGCATACTAGGGTGAAGGGTATTACCAAGTGTTCAGATGAATGACCTTGACCAACATTCAATGTCCACACAATCAATACCTCTTCTCGTATCAATATGACCGAACTGTTAAAAAGTCAAACAACCCTGAACAACAAAATGTACATAATGTAACTTTTATCTGATGGCTGAATATTTGGCATGAATCTCAAAATCTTACCTTTAGAATAAGGGGAATTTAAGGTTAAAAAAAACATCTCAAATAGTTTTTTTCCATTGTGGTCAATATTACATCATTATTTACTTTTCCTTTTCCCCACCCTACAAAACTTGATGGTTTTAAAATTAGGGTAACGCGTAAAAAAGGTTTTCAACGGGTAATAAGCATGGGAATTGGTAACAAAATCATCTCGTCTTTTGTGACGTTCCCCCCGGGACGTCAAAAAACGGGCCATTTTCAAAAGATGTAACGAAATTTAGCGTTTTTTACCTTTTACCCATTTAGTACAAAAAATAATGTAAGTGAGATTTGAAAGAAAAACTAAATGAAGTTTGGGGGAAATGAGTAAATTTGAATTTCCTGCGGGGGGAAAGCTAAAAAACAAATTGTGAAGCGTACATTTCGTATCGAACATTTGACCAGCCTACTACTTTTTGTAAACTGTCAATACCGTGTGCTGAAAACCACATTTAAAAGGGGGGAAATTGGGTTTGGGAAATATATAATTAATTGGAAACGAAAATGGTCAAAACCCCAAGGTTGTACTTTTCCCCATTGGTAAGGGCAAGCCCTACATACGGGGATTCCAAAACCCGTTTGGGTTCCCAAAACGTCACCGCCGAGGGGAAGTTCGGGTAATTTTCCCCAAGTGCATTGCTGCTCCTGGTTTGACCCAATTAAGGACGCCTAAACCCCGGGTCAGCTTTAGACAGCTCATAAAAACATGTCCGTAAAAAAATACGGGAATCAAACGTAAGTGCAATTTTTTTTATTAAACGGTGTTTCAAAGTATTCCTCGTCCTTAAGTTCGGAAGACGCACAGTGAGTTTTTTTCCGGGCGTTAAACCGCTGTTAGCTAGTCGGGTTTTTTTTAAAGAGAGTACATGTTTCAGTTTATAAAAAAACTCCTTTTTTATTTATTGCCCAAATTTAAAAAGGTTTCAAAATGTTGCTCGGTAGTTGATGGTTTAGTCAAATTTGTTGTGATTCATTGGGAATTTTAGTTTTGCCCAGTGAAAAAAAAACAAACAAAAATTATGGTTATCGTGGGCTGTTTTAAAGGACAGTGCTACAGGGTTTCATTTTAACCCCTTTTTTATTTAGACCAATTTAAAAAGGGTTTTCAAATATTTGTTCCAAAATTTTACTGTATCGCTTTATCAAATTTTTGTGTAATCATTGTTTTTAATATAATTTTATTAGATTAGTGTTTTTTAAAAAGTAAATCGTAAATTTTAATGTAAATCATGACTTCTGTTAACTTTGACTCATGAAAATAAACCATTTTGAAAAAATCCTTTAAATTTGAAAAAATTTAAAAAAAGCAAAACAGTCTAATGTAAATTAAATTAAATATAATTTTTTGAAATTTTTTGGTTTCAAAACAGATTTTTGATAAAAATTTGCAGGGTTTGTCGGGAATGGTTGTTTAAATTTAAAATGATGATTTTTTTTGGCAATAGCAAAAATAAATACTGCGGTGTAATTTTAGGTTTTTTTGGTGGGAAATTAAAAAAATAAAAAGGTTATATTTTTTTTTTCCCCATTATGACCGTTAAAATAACCCCCCCCCCCCCCCCCCTTTGGGGGGCTTGATAAACCCCTCACCTTTGATAAAAAAATTTAACCTGGTCAGGGGGGCTCCCCTAATAAACTCAAAGGGGGGTCCTTTCAAAATATAGTAGAGTATTCCTGTTTTACCTGATTTCGGGGTTAAGAAAAAAAATTTGCCATGGTGTCCCCTGGGCTCCCCCCCCCCACCCAAAACCATGGGGAATTACCACCCTTTTATTCCCTTTTTGCGATATACTGAATAAAACAGGTGTCTCTTTTGTAACCCCTGTCCTGGGCTGGCCATGTCCATCCCCCCAAAATACTAATTTCACTAAGGCACTGTGCAATAAATCTAAATATTTCCTGTACTCTGGAAGACAAAAACCCCTCAGGTGTTTCCCTTATAAAAATGGGCCTTTCATATTAGATAATATTTTTTTGGGGGTTAAATTTTTTGAATTTACGAATCGTTTAATCAACATGGGGTTTATATAATTTTAGCAGGGTTTTTAAAATTTGAATGTTTAAAAATTTTAAACTAAGAAGCTTCTCTGCCTTTTTACACATAAATTATAAACTTTTTAAAACTTGTTTTTTTTTTTTCAGAAAGCCAAAGAAAAAGATCTACCTTTGGACATGACCAAAGCACTTCAAAGTTTTCAATACAAAATAAAAAAAATTTATCAATCATCAAAAGACGTGTTTTTTTTTTTCTTTTGCTTAAGACTTTTGCTATAGCTTGTCAAATAAACAAAAATACCCCAAAAAAAATAAAAGGCTAGTTTTAATGCGGTTTTTTACGTAAAACTCTGGTAAATAAAAAAAAACCGGTATAGTGGGGGGTGCAGAAGTCTAAGGCCATGGTATATAAGATTAAACATAAACAAAACCAATGTGTACAGGAGAGTGTTACAACGTTAAATTATCACACTAATAATTTTGTCTTTTGAAACCCAAGTTAAATTTTAACCTAAATTTGACAACCTCTAACATTTTTAACAGAAAAGTTGGATTTTTTAAAAAACAGAAGTTTTGTGAAATATTGTTTTATACTTTTCCCCTCAGCCCTGATATAATGGAAAATAAAAAAAAATAAATGCCCTCTGTCCCCAAATCACAATTTTTTTACGGGTTCTATTTCTTTGGGTAATTTATTATGTTCCTATTTATATTTAAATTTGTGTGAGGAGCTCAAAACACTAAATTTATTTTCTATAGGTTTTAAAACTGTACATTGGTTCTATGATATAAATTTAAAATAATCTACCTTTCGAGAACTAGATATCTGTTAACTGTTTTTTTTGAAACATCGGTCAATCTCTGCTAAATGCTTTAAAAGATTTACTGGGAATAAGAAAAAAAATAGTATCAATACCTAAAGGGCAATTCATTTTAATGCACTACCCACACATCTTTCTCTTTTTACCTTTTTAAAAGACTGTTTTAAATACCGTTACCCGTGTTTCCCCAAAATTTTTTGAAAACTCTAATTTTGAATGTACGTTTCGACACGGTGTTTTATAAAAATCCCCCTTTTTCCGATGCAAACAAAAAAACTATTTACTCGAATTAAAAAATTTAGAACAATAATTTTCTACATTCAGCAATGATTTTAAGAAAAGTCAAAAAAAAAAGTTTTCGCCTTTTTCTCAAAGTTTTTTGTTTTTTGAAAATTTCCCTTTGTAGTTGAACAGAAACCCCCAATATTTTAAAACGTCAAAAATTTTCTATTGTCTTTATTTTCTTATTATATTCCATGGCTCATTTTTCTATTTGCCACAATTTTCTAAACCCATGTTTTTAGTTATATCAACATTGACCTCCAGTTCCATTTTATGGTTATCTTAAAAAGATCCAAAAATTTTAAATTTTTGGGCAGTTAACAAAAAAGCCATTCGTCGGTAACATTAGCCAAGGAAAAATAAGTCTGAATTAAATACTTGGACTTGTTTTAATAAAGTTTTTTTACTTTTTAGATACAAGAAAAAAACACAGTGATTAATTTCCCCTTGTAGACCCGGGTATAATTGGGGAACCTGACTGAAGTCGTATCACTATCGAAATATAAAATCGTCGCAGAAAATTTTCCTTTACATCAAATTTAGTTTATCGTCAAATGGGAAAAAAAGGACGACTTTTCCTATTTTTTCATATGATTTTTAAGGGGGAAAATGGGCTTTTTTCGGTTAGACACTTTTAAAATATCGTTTTTCACATTTCCGATTACATTAAGTGCATGGGTAAACTTCCCAGTGGAAGTTACTCGGCCAAACGGGGGGAACATGGCACAACGTCGTCGCCACCCTTTTTGGAGGGCACATGTCACTATTAAAAACCCCGATATCCCTATGCGCAGCCGCGCGCTTGGCCCTCGCTAATCTCTGCTAAATCCCTCCGGTTTGAGAACTGGGTGAGGTCGGATCTGCGAGAAAGCGGTGTTGCGAGTCCCTAGTAATAGGTCTTGGTATGGGTAGAGGGCCCACCAGACCCAAATTATTTTTTTTTTTTAAAAAATTTGCCCAGCAAATTCTAATATAATTTCCCCCCAATTTTAAAAAACAACATAACCTAGGGACCAAAACCATAAGCTAAATTCTATTTAAATTTTTAAATTCTAGAGAGGGGGGACAGTCTATGGTATGGGTAAAAGTAGTTTTTTTTACAAAAAAAACTATCGCTGATGAAATACCGCGGTAGGCAGTAGTAAAAAATACTAAATGTTTTTTTCTGTTGGCCTTTAAAAAAAATGAAAAACAACCGATACTGAGTTTTGGATGGAAACCCGGGTACTTTACAATTACATATGAAAGTAATCGGGAAAAAATATGTTGAAAACGAGTTTGAAAAAACTCTCTATACACTGAAAATTATTTAGCAACTTAAATCTAATGTAAAATTTGTACATGTACGAGGGCTGATTGTAATTGTGAGCCTTGTTTTGAAGAGTAGAAAGGGATGCTTTTCAAAAGTCCACTTTCTTGATATATATGGCCATGTCCCAAGGATGTCTCTTTTGGGTTATTTCATAGAGAGATAGCACTCTAAAGTAAACAAGACAAAGGGCTTTGCAAAAGGGAAAAAAAATGGGTTTAGGGTAAAAGAGTCTGTCATTCCATATGGCTGCCTTTCACGATGGTTTTTTAAATTGTTTTGCGATCGACCTTATTCACCTATCTCGCTCCATTATTTTTTTTAAAAATAAAAAACAATTTTTGGACCAAAATCCCCCCCAACCCCTAACCCTAACACAGGGGATGATTTGTGAACAGCCAAGAAAGGTTTTTCATAAAAGTGGCATTGGGGCCCTTTAGTAACAAAAACTTTAAAATGCAAAAAAAGATCCCTTGCCCGCCCCCAAATAAAATTTCTTAAATTAAATGTCGTAGTGGGGCGCCAAGGTGAGTTTTTGCCCTTTTTTTTTGGACTTTTTTGCAGGCATTTTCTAAAAATTTTTCCGTAAAAGATTTATAGGGGAATTTTTTAAAAATAATGAAATAAAACGCGATTAAAACAAAAACAAATTTAATTGAAAAGATTGTAAAACTTTAATTTTTTTTTCGAAATTTGCATGTTTCAAATTTTAATTGATCCTCCCGACTATCAAAGTAATAATACTGCTCATTTATGGGGTTATTTTTTATTTCATCCCTCTAAAATTTGTAAAAAAAAAAATAAATTTAAGTGGGGGCCAAAATGCCCCACCGTTTAGTTAAAAACAAGAGTAAAAACAATTTTTACATTTAAGTTTTTTACTGTCATTCGGGATATTTTTCTTTATTCAATGCGTTTGGGGTAACTCACATGTATGGGGGTTTAAAAATTGGGGGCAATTTTGTGACAATGATGCCCTCAGTATCATCAATCATGGGGTACTCGAGCACTTCATCAGAGTTGTTAGAGGGGAAAAACCCCATTTAGTGCAGTGGTGGGGATAGAACTCGGGAATGCATTGCCATGGTGTGGACAAAGGAACCAGATATTCGGGAACCCCGGGCCCATTCCCGGTACCCCTTTGGAACGGCCGATTTTTTACGATGGTTTCCAATCTGTTTCCGGGTGGGGGCTGGGAAAGAAGGGAAGAACAGAAGAGGGGGACTATTTTTACCCTTTGATGGGCATTCTATGGGTTGGCAGGTCCTATTGGTAGTAAGTGGTCATGTTTTTACAGAGACCGAGTTGGGGACAGCTTTCAAGAGGAGTTTAAACCTCTCCCGGGAACCCTTTGCAAGAGTACCCATAAAATATAAAAGCGGGAAAGGTTTAATTTATATATTCTGTGAATTTTAATTTATTTCCCGGGCCAGCTCGGGGGGCAAAAAAATGCTTTTAAAGATCAATTTTTAGCCGTTCTTTTAAATCTACGGCATCTTTTTTGAACTTTACGTGGGACAGAGTGCCCCCCGTAAAGGGTTAGATTTTTAAAAATGTTTTTAAGGGACTTTCCCGGCTCCCTCCCAACCCCCAATTACCCCCAGGTTGGGACTAAAAGTTACTTTAATAATCTAAACAAGGGTTTGGAGCCATTTTATGAAAAAGGACTCTTTGGGGTTTTTGTAAAGGTATTTCATGAAAAATGGGGGTTTTGAAGTTTATACTGTTGCAATTTTTTTTCATATTTCTTTTTTTCTGTACGGGTTTTTCATAGCTTTGGTTTTAGATTGGTGCAAGGGTTTTAAAATTTTTCAAGTGCAGTCACGCTATTTTAATGGGAATAAGTTCCGCCAAAAAACCTTTTCATTCTTTTTTGTCTTGTGTAGGGAAAAGCAATTATCCAAAAAGTCGCCGTTTTTAGAGCAAACCAAAAAAGTAAAAAAGTTAAAAAATTCAACCCCCATGGAAGCGAAATTTCCCGGTAGAGGGTTTTTGGGACTCGAAAAAAAGCATATTGTAATATGTGACTTTTTCGTAGGTCACGGGGGATGAAAAGATGTCAGCAACTTCCTAAAAATCGTCATCAGGGTTACAAAAAACTCATACTTCGAATCACCAATCTGAAAATGAGGGTTTACTACAATGTTTTACAGAAAACAACATTGCATTTCTTTTGGGATCACTTTAAACGAAGCAGGTTTTATGTTTTAAAATTTAAAAAATCGCTGCAAACGTATAAGATACAAATATTTTGGACAATCCATCGCCCAGAATTGAAGGGTTGACATTGTTCCAACAGCGAAATTTGTTTGATGGTGGAAAAAGAAGACAAGGGGGGGGTAAAAGTGTGTTTTTACTAGTCAGACAATTTGGGCTCAAACAGTTTAAATTTTTTCAATTTTGTAAAGGAAGTTTAGTTTTGTCATTGAAAAGATGTTCATGGGCAATCCTGAGAAAACTATATCGGTCATCAGTGACTTTCAAATGAACGATTGGACCAAAAACAAAGGCTTTTCCCAATTGAAAAAAAATCCCCTATTTTTTGATCTTGGTGCTTTTTCAACTCACAAATCTTTTTTGCTCAAACGGAAAAAAATCACTACCCATTCGGGAGACATTCTTTCGGGTTTCTATTTTCATTTTTACATAATAAGTTAAAGTTCACTACGTTTTTTTTTGGCTAGAAAAAAAAACCTGGTATGTGAAACACTTTTATCAAAAAACAGAATGAAAATCAAACAGCAATTCAGAAACACACCAATTTTTTTTTCGGGGAAAAGGAAAAAAAGCGAAAAAAATTAAGGTTTTAGGACACAGATCCAAGTAAACAAGATGGCTAGGTTGGAAAAATGTTTTGAACTTTTGAAAAAGTGACCCGTCTTCCCGGGGTTTCTTTGAAAATAACACAAAAAGGGGTCCCTGGCAGAGTTAAGAAATGTACAGATACATGCAGTCCCCACGGATTGTCGGGGGTTTTCTGGAACATCCGCCCGGCTAATGAATTAAAAAGCTTTTCCAGTATGCTTTTAAACCAATTCTGTCTTTTTATTATGATTATTTAAATACATTTAAAAAAGGGACGTCAAAAAAAAATTTAGCTTTTCTTTTTATCTTTAGACGATGAGTTACCTCATAGGACCCCCCCTACCCAAAATGCAGAGACTGATAAGGTGGCTCTTGGGCAAAGGGGTTTTTGAGGAAAAAAATCACAGCCCCACAGACTTAAGAAATGTGAGTGCCCTTTATCAGGGAAAAAAAACCAACAATTTCCTGGATTTATTTAACATGAAAATTCAGTTCCCAAACACCCAAGACCTCCTACCCAAGCTGTTTAAACAAATTTTGTTTTTTACAATTGCTAAAGAATTTAACTTTATTGAAAACACACAATCAGTTTATGTTTCCCTTTTTACAATGGTATTATTTGTTTGGAGTTTTTTTATCTTTCACTCAACGAACTTTTTATGAAAAGGGTGACAGAAAAATAACGGGGAATTTCCATTTTAGATTTGGTTTGGTTTTGTTTTTTTGTTTACTATTAAAAAGAAGGAATTTTAAGGACGGCCTCTGTGCGGCGACATATGCGTTTTGGTGAGTCGATGTGGTTTTGGGAGGCGGGGGTAGTTCGGTTAAGTTCCTTGTGATAGTCCCCGAAAAGTTTTCCGATTTTATTTTACTTTTGTGAAACATATTGCGAAGCCCCCCTGCAAAAACTCCGCTCGGGCACATCATACTGACAACGGGGCGAACCATTTGTCCCACCCCAAAAAGCGTGCGCTAAGCAGGGGTAAAAAAAAACCATTTTAAAAAACTCTGGTAGTCTCGGGTGGGGCAGAAACCCCCAAACCTTCCTCACAGGGCGAACGCTCAAATAAAAGGCCCCAAAAAGAGGCATTGTCAAGGGAGACATTAAAAGAAGGGAAAATTAAAAAAAAGAGAAAAGACAATATCCCAAATTTTGGCCTCTTTCGAATGCAAGGGGCAGTGGGGACCATTCTTTCGCCCACCGACTGTATCATAGAGTTTTTGAAACCCTGAAGAAGGGGTTTTTCCAGAGCGAAGGAGGTGCCCAAAAAAGTCATCCCAATTTCCAAACATTTCAGCCCCTTATGAATTTTGGGGTTTGCGGCTTTTTCCCGGGTTTACCAGGCAATCCATTTAAATTTTTTTTTTTAACCCCATTTCCTAGCAAACATCGAGGGCGAGTGCTAGATTCATCTTGTCACCCTATATTCCCGCCTCACATGGCCCCAGAAGCTGAAAGTTTCTGGGAAAAATGGGCCCCCAAAAAAAACCCCCCTAGAAAAAAAATTTTAGGGAATCCGTTCAACTTTCCCTGCTTTTTGTGTATGGTCAACTCAAATTCTCGTTCAAGGGGGTTTTTAGGAACTTGTCAAACAAAACGCCAAAACCCTTGATGTCCTGAAAATTTTTCCCCAAAATAAAGCTGACTTCAAAAGGCAAAAAACTTTGCATGTAAAAAAGATAATTTTGTGAAGAACATGAAACCATTGTTTGTTTTTTTTTTATAAGATCAGTCACACAAGGCCAAAATTGGGGGGGGGGTTCCTGTACTTCCCTTTTTTTTCAGACCAAAATCCTTAAAAGTTTATAAACTCTCTCAGCAAATTTTAAAAAAGTTTTCTCTATGCTTATCTTTAAAAAAAAAAAAATAAATTTCAAAATGTGCGTAACCAAAATTTTCTACCCCGGTGATCTTGCTACGATATATAAATTCACATTGGGGGGGGTGCCCTTTAGAGATCCCGGACACAAAACGGGGGAAAGAACTTCAGTCCCTTAGAGTGACTTTACCCCTACATACCAATGTTGGATGGTCATCGCTTGTTGGAATTTGGTTTGACGCCTTTCTTTTGAAAACGGCTTAAAATAGGTTTAGTTGTTTTCTATAATACCGATGTGTTTTGTTTGGTTATTGTGGGTTTTTTCGTCCTAAACAAACTAAAGGATTTTTAAAGGGCGGCCCCCCTGGGGCGATATGCAGCGGGGGTGGGGTGGTTTTTGTGTTTTGGGGCCGGTTTGTTTTTGTTAATCTCCCTTTTGAAGGCTGGAACTTTTTCCCATTTTTTAGTCTACCTCACGGAAAACATACGCCGAAGAGCCCAGCAGGGAACCCCCCCGGGCACATTAACTGCAAGGGCTAACCCTTTGTCCCCCTCAAGTAGTGAGCGCTAAACAGGATAAAATACCCTTTTTAAAACTCTGGATTCTCGGAGGGGGACGAACCCCAAAAACCTTCCTCACAGGGGCGAACGCTCAAAGGGAAAGGCCCAAAAGTGAGGCATTTTTAGGGAGACTGAAGAAGAAAAAGGTTAAAAAAAAAAGAGAAAAGATAAGATCCCAAAATTTGTCGCCTCTTACGCATGCAATGGGGGGGAGGTAAAATTCTTAGCCCCCGCCGGGGGACCTGATTTTTGGGGAAAATCATGCAAAACAAAAGGGATGGAAAATTTATTTTTTCCACGTTTTGGGTTTTTGGAAGTCGTTCTACCAAAACTTTTTTATTCTCTTTTCTCTTCGTGCAGTTTGTTTTATGCTCAAATAAATTAAGACAGAAAACATCTTACTGTAAGAATGATTTTCCTTTTAGACCAACGCTTTTGGATGGTCGACCTGTGGAAAAATTTCCCCGTATTTTAGAGACTTTAAATATTCCATCGGAGCACATAGGATGTGGGGGGCCTTAAAGTCTTTGAATATCTAGGAGTGTTTTGGCTCGAAGGGGGATCCCAAAGAACCCGCCCAGAACGTTTCCCTATTTTAAAATAATTTTTTCCGTACGGTAATTTGGATGAATTTTTTTCCTTTGGGATGTTTACGCCAATAGGGGCGTTGGGGGTTGTATATTGCAGGCGGGGGTGCAAAAACGGCCCGTTGGTCGACCTGGGTTGGTCACAGGGACACAGGGAGCGGGTTTTTACAAGTGCAAAATTTTTCTCCGTGTAAGTGAAATTTTTAATTTAATGGAAGCGACACAGAAGTTTTTAATGAAACACGGAGGTTTCCCTCAAAGACTTTTTAAATCAGGAAGGACCAGAAACGGGGCTTAGAAGTTATTTGGCCCCGGTGTCAACGAAAAACTAAGTTTTTTAAGCAAGTTTAAAAGTTTAAGGAGGAAAAAGACACGTTTTGGGAAACGTGAGGGAACAAAAAACATTTTTAAGTTTTAAATTTAAAAATTTTTAGGGGGTTTAAAAGGGTTTTTGGGCTTTTTAATTCCGGTAAAACGGAGTACTGGTTTAACTTTTGAGGATTAACATGAAGTGATAGGGGTAAAAGTTAACCGGATAGCGGACACTTCTGAGGCTGGTTGGGGGGGCGGTTAAGGAAAAGTAGCTAATCCATTAGCGAGTGATTCTGATGACGACCGGAAAAAAGAGAGCGGGGCAGCAAAGCAGTTAAAAAAGGCTAAAGTAAAAGGAAAAAAACAAGGACATCAAAAAACAGTACAAACGGGGTTAACTAGGGAGGGGCCCCAAAGGGTTTTGGCCTAAAAAGG
>NW_022980027.1:0-1112 GCF_902652985.1 Pecten maximus | reverse complement strand
ATTTTCCCTGCTCCAGTGTGCCTACACACTGATACACTGTTTTATCAGTCTTCCTCAGGGAATTCCGAGGGACCCTAGTTAGATCTAGACCTGTTATCTGAATCATGAAACTGTACTCGTGCTCAAATACACACCACATATCTCGCCTGAGGTTACACGAGTTATCACCAACCCTAAATTTAACTAGATTCTTACCAAAGTCTACATAATGTATACCTGTAGTCCTGTATTATATCTACTAAGTCACGTGTAAAAGATTTTATAACAGATAACAAGCACATGGCATCTTCAATAGGAACTTATTATTTAGTAGTAGTAAAGGATTAACAGAATAATGAATATGGAACGTAACTATGCTGTCATTCTAGGACTTGTCAGCGATACTAGGGGCCAAAATAATGCAATCCCAGTAGGGAAGTCAGGAACATCAATAAAAATCCTAAACAGATGTTATAAAGGGGCCTTCACTCCATAACTTACTCTTAGAGCTGCTATCAAAGAATTAGAAATAAACATTACATGAACAATATTGAAACAAAAATATTTTTAATATCAGTACTAGTACAAATACTAGGATAGTTTGACTGAAGGAATTCTGACTAAATACTACAAGATACATGTGTACATCTTATGAGTACTGGTGATTCTATAGTTATCTCCCTTGATGTTATATAGCATTGTATACATTCATTATCTGTCATCAAATCATAAATCATACAGTATTGTACGTTACTAATTAACAATGCACCGCATGAAGAAATGAGCAGTATGTCTCAAAAGTAAGAAAGCACATACAGTATATCCTTTTAAAAAATATTCTGCAAATATTAATGATGTTTGGATGGGATATTAAAACACCTAATATTGGATTAAAAACAAAATTTGGTTCCCCACTAAATAATGTCCATTTCGTTTGAGTTCCTGTGCCAATTTTTTTCTTTGTCTCCATATACATATAAACAACAGAAGTCGAAGATATCTTGGGCACATTTATTACAAAAGTGTGTTTAAATTAACCAGTCACTCGTTCCATTTTCTGAAACACTAATTCACACATGACCACCTCCCAGTAACCCGAGAGGACCTGGGACCCTCGCAGTTATACCGGAGGA
>NW_022980026.1:0-14836 GCF_902652985.1 Pecten maximus | reverse complement strand
TTTCGTTTTTCGTCATATATCTTGACGAACATGGTGATGATAATACAGGCCTTGAAGTCTTTGTCATGGCTCGCCTGGCAACAATATATATTCACCAGGTTTTCCCTTGTTTTATAAACAAAAACAACCCTGGTCATAGTGCTAAATTAAGTTTGTTTGATCAGATTTATACTACAAAACACTGCATTCTTAACACGTTTTCCCTTGTGATAATCAATTAAGAATTATAGTGTTTAGTCATTGTGATTTCGTTGAAATGTTGTCTCTTTTACTTTTCTTTTAAGATGCAAATGTTGACAATTCTAATATATAACAAGAACATTGGTAAATTGTGCTGACTCCATTGGAACTCATGTACAAGGAAAAAACCTACATTTGTATTTAATATTGAAAACATACTTATAACGGGATTGAGATTAACAGACTTATAGATTATAAGTTCGTGCATGTAGCAAATTACTAATGTTTCGACTTTTATCACCAGGTCTGAATTATTCTGATTTCTTTTTATTCGAAAATAAGGGAGCGCAGAATATGAATCCTGTACTAATACGAGATATAGCCATAATAAATGAAATTTTTAGTTTCATAAAATTCCATTGAGAAATTGAGAATTTTTGAGAGTGCTGACAAAATTGTATTTGAGTGAAATAAACTGATGTCAATAACTCTGTAAATACTGGGGCACGTGTCTTGAAACTCGAACTCACGCGAGGTGTTGCCGTTCGTTGTAGCTTCATGTACAAATTTCACGAAATTCACTTGAGAAAGCAACTCGTCAGAGCGCTGACAAAAATGTGCCACGAACAGGTCGAATTCGAAGTCCTATCGCAAGCAGACAATGCAGAAAATAAAACAAAAACTCATTACATAGATCATAATTGTGTTCAGCATTTATTATGTATGGGTGTTCATTTTCCAGAATAATTAAAAAAAAAAAACCCATTAGAATCAGAGACTCGTATCTTATCAACAATAGTCAAATGTCTTTACTCCATCTTTGAAGTTTCTACCGAACAACCAAAGCTTTGATTCGAAGAGATGGAAGACTGTCAGTCCGCAGCCGGGGTGGCGGGACTTCATACAAAACGTTACGTGTAGACGAGTTATTTCCCTTTGGTAATCGTTTCCTGTTTCGGCTAGTTCTCAAGCTCGGCAGGTTTATTGGTTTGCATTCTTCCGTCGATTTTAATAACTTTGGATTCTCGCCCGTCTCCTTCGAAGGTATAGTTGTATGCACATTTGCTATGGGCGGTAAAGAGTAACCAAATCCTTTGGTAATTTTCGAGGACGAAATCTTGTTTTTTGGAATGGATTTCTTTTTCTTAGCCTTGTCTGAAAGGAATAGTGAAGGATAGTGATAATTTACTGATAAACATAATACATTTTATATAACGCATATAAATTTAACAATTTTTTTTCCTGAAAAATATTCTAGAATTTCTGTGAAATATGTACCGCTTTGGCAGAAATAGAGCTTCACGCAAAATTCGTCAAAGCGCAAAACATGACAAATTTTGAAAACATTCTTATTTGACTACATACGACATTGAAGTTTGATCCTCAAAATATCTTTTATATTTCTATAGCTGTAGCGTTCATGATGGACGGAATTCATCACTCCATGACAGGGGTTTAAACCGTGTCAAGACAATTAATAGTCAGGTAGTCACACAAGAATATGTGACAATCTCAAAATCTTGCCTCACAAAAATAATACCAACCTTTATGGTCAGATCTGACCAGTGACGATCTCTCCGGACAGTCTGCTCGCATGCGGTCAATCATTGGTTCAGTGTCTGGTGATGGAGAGCCCGGGATCGGAGACAATACCTGGACAGATCCAGCATTGCCGTAGTACATGGTCGTCTCTCCGAAAATCCTACATTTATCCTTGATTGTCTTCTTTAGATGAATACCCCGGAAAAAACCCGGATCAGGAAATAGTTGTTGGTCTTTTGGAGTAATCATATTCTCGGTTGTAGTGAAATATTAAGTTCGAAGCAAGAGAGAAAGAAAGCAGTCGGTCAAGTGAAACTCTAGACTGTAGTTATGGGAAAGCAAGCATTATGGGTATCAATTATGACATAATTCATTGATGACGTCATAGTGATTGTGACGTTATTCGTTTATAATGACCCCGAATAACGGTAACGTTATTTTTGATGGACGGTAGATAATTGTTTAGAATTATAATAAAAAATGATGTAAGTATTTAGATATATATATAACTATGATTTAATTAAGATATATATAGATATAGATATCTTAGTACAGATCTAGGTAAAAACCAAACGGTCTGCCTTAATTCACACAAGGATATGGCCAAGTGCATATAGACTTGACCGTGACTTTATTTTTAGTTCCTTGTGGTAGTGCCAATGACCACTGCGAACCACCACAAGGGACTGTAACGCGATCCCAGCATCTAACGAGTACTGAACCACCACAAGGGACTGTAACGCGATCCCAGCATCTAACGAGTACTGAACCACCACAAGGGACTGTAACGCGATCCCAGCATTTCACGAGTACTGAACCACCACAAGGGACTGTAACGCGATCCCAGCATTTCACGAGTACTGAACCACCACAAGGGACTGTAACGCGATCCCAGCATTTCACGAGTACTGAACCACCACAAGGGACTGTAACGCGATCCCAGCATCTAACGAGTACTGAACCACCACAAGGGACTGTAACGCGATCCTAGGATCTAACGAGTACTGAACCACCACAAGGGACTGTAACCCGATCCCAGCATTTCACGAGTACTGAACCACCACAAGGGACTGTAACGCGATCCTAGCATTTCACGAGTACTGAACCACCACAAGGGACTGTAACGCGATCCCAGCATTTCACGAGTACTGAACCACCACAAGGGACTGTAACGCGATCCTAGGATCTAACGAGTACTGAACCACCACAAGGGACTGTAACGCGATCCCAGCATTTCACGAGTACTGAACCACCACAAGGGACTGTAACGCGATCCCAGCATCTAACGAGTACTGAACCACCACAAGGGACTGTAACGCGATCCTAGGATCTAACGAGTACTGAACCACCACAAGGGACTGTAACGCGATCCTAGCATCTAACGAGTACTGAACCACCACAAGGGACTGTAACGCGATCCCAGCATTTCACGAGTACTGAACCACCACAAGGGACTGTAACGCGATCCCAGCATCTAACGAGTACTGAACCACCACAAGGGACTGTAACGCGATCCCAGCATTTCACGAGTACTGAACCACCACAAGGGACTGTAACGCGATCCCAGCATTTCACGAGTACTGAACCACCACAAGGGACTGTAACGCGATCCCAGCATCTAACGAGTACTGAACCACCACAAGGGACTGTAACGCGATCCCAGCATTTCACGAGTACTGAACCACCACAAGGGACTGTAACGCGATCCCAGCATCTAACGAGTACTGAACCACCACAAGGGACTGTAACGCGATCCTAGGATCTAACGAGTACTGAACCACCACAAGGGACTGTAACGCGATCCTAGCATCTAACGAGTACTGAACCACCACAAGGGACTGTTACAGGATTCATGCCTTCCATAGAGTACTGAGCCAACACAAGAGATTGTATTGTGATCCCTGACTCCGATATAGCACTGAACATCCACAGGGGACTGTAACGTGATCCCAGCATCTCATGAGTAATGGACCAGTAGAGTCCTGCCTCCCATAGAGTACAGTGCCATCACAGGGGACTATGACATGCCCCATCCTCTTATATAGTACCGAACCACCGTAAGGGACTGTAACAGGATCCCTGTATCCAATATAGTAGTGAACCACCACAACTGACTTTATTGTGATCCCTGCATCCCATTGAGTACTGAACCACCACAAGGGACTTTATTGTGATCCCTGACTCCCATTGGGTACTGAACGGCCACAAGGGACTTTATTGTGATCCCTGCCGACCATACTACCTGGTCATAATGAACAATACTTGTATCCACTGTACGGTGTCCTAGACCTTACCTCAAGGTCAATGTCATATCTTTATCTTCCTTAACGTTTTCAAATGCTGAATACGTTATAACGAAACTAAGTGAACGTGTATTCGAAGGGCCATGTGGTATTTTCGTGACCTCTGCTCGATATGTAGAGGTCACGAGTTGTTCTCTAAGTTCACCCCATTTTGCAGGTATAGTATTAACTTAAACGTCAAAGCCAATTTAAAGGTCTTTATTAGAATACATATCCTCTCCCGCAAACATACACTGTCCCTTACAAACAATCATACCTCTCACACATACACCCTGTCCCTCACATATACACCGTGTCCCTCACACACACACCCTGTCCCTCACACATACACTATGTCCCTTACAAACAATCATGCCCCTCACACATACACCCTGTCCCTCACATATACACCGTGTCCCTCACACACACACCCTGTCCCTCACACATACACTATGTCCCTTACACACACATCATGTCCCTCACACAAACTCTGTATCTCACACACATACTGTCCCTCACACATACCCTGTCCCTAACATGCACACCCTGTCCCTCACAAACATCCTGTCCCCATACACCCTGTCCCTCACACAGACCATGTCCCTCACACACACATTGTCCCTCGCACACAAACACACACCATGTCCTCACACACACCTTGTCCCTCCCACACACTATGTCCATCACACACACCATGTCCCTCACCCAACCTTGTCCCTCACACACATCCTGTCCCACACACATACCCTGTCCCTCACACACACATCCTGTCTCTCATACACATCCTGTCCCTCCTAAACGCCCTGTCCCTCACACACCCTGTCCCTCACACACATCCTGTCTCTTACACACACATCCTGTCCCCCATGCACCCTGTCCCTCACACATACCCTGTCCCTAACATGCACACCATGTCCCTCACAAACATCCTCTCCCTCACAAACACCCTGTCCCTCACACACATCCTGTCCCCCACACACATCCTGTCCCCATACACCCTGTCCCTCACACAGACCATGTCCCTCACAATCACCTTGTCCCTCGCACACACACACAATGTCCCTCGCACACAACCTGTCACTCACACATACACCCTGTCCCTCTCACACACCATGTCCCTCACACACAACCTGTCACTCAGACACACCCTGTCCCTCACACACACACACAACATGTCCCTCACACACACACACACACGCACACACACACACACACACACACACACACAATGTCCATTGCACACAACACGTCACTCACATACATCCTGTCCCTCACACACACACATGTCCCTCACACACACCCTGTCCCTCACACACACCCTGTCCCTCACACACACACACACACACACCCTGTCCCTCACACAAAACCTGTCCCTCACACACACACACTGTCCCTCACACACACCATGTCCCTCACACACATCTAGTCCCTCACACACATCCTGTCCCTCGCACACATCCTGTCCCTCGCACACATCCTGTCACTCGCACACACTTGTCCCTCACACACATCCTGTCTCTCACACACATCATGTCCCCTCACCCACACCCTGTCCCTCACACACACCATGTCCCTCACACACACACACACACACACACACACACACACACAATGTCCCTCACACACAACCTTGTCCCTCACACACATCCTGTCCCACCCAAATACCATGTCCCTCACACACACATCCTGTTTCTCATACACATCCTGTCCCTCCTAAACACCATGTCCCTCACACACCATGTCCCTCACACACCCTGTCCCTCACACACATCCTGTCCCTTACACACACATCCTGTCTCCATGCACCCTGTCCCTCACAAACATCCTGTCCCCCACACACATCCTGTCCCCGTACACCCTGTCCCTCACACAGACCATGTCCCTCACAATCACCTTGTCCCTCGCACACATACACAATGTCCCTCGCACACAATCTCTCACTCACACACCCTGTCCCTCACACACACAACATGTCCCTCACACACACCATGTCCCTCTCACACATCCTGTCCCTCACACACATCCTGTCCCTCACACACACCTTGTCCCTCACACACATCCTGTCCCTCACACACATCATGTCCCTCACCCACACCCTGTCCCTCTCTCACACACACACACACTGTCCCTCACACACACACACACCATGTCCCTCACATTCACACCCTGTCCCTCACACACAACCTGTCCCTCAAACACACCCTGTCCCTCACACACACCATGTCCCTCACACACCTTGTCCCTCACATAATCCTGTCCCTCACACACAACCTGTCCCTCACACACAGCCTGTCCCTCACACACACTGTCCCTCAAACACACACTGTCCCTCTCACACACACAATGTCCCTCGCACACAACCTGTCACTCAGACACACCCTGTCCCTCACACACAATGTCCATCGCACACAACCTGTCACTCACATACACCCTGTCCTTCACACACACATGTCCCTCACACACACCCTGTCCCTCACACACAACCTGTCCCTCACACACAAACACACACCCTGTCCCTCACACACAACCTGTCCCTCACACACAAACACACACCCTGTCCCTCACACACAACCTATCCCTCACACACACACACCTTGTCCCTCACACACACCCTGTCCCTCACACACACCCTGTCCCTCACACACAACCTGTCCCTCACACACACACACACAACCTGTCCCTCACACACACCATGTCCCTCACACAGACCATGTCCCTCACAATCACCTTGTCCCTCGCACACACACACAATGTCCCTCGCACACAATCTCTCACTCACACACCCTGTCCCTCACACACACAACATGTCCCTCACACACACCTTGTCCCTCACACACATCCTGTCAATCACACACACTTTGTCCCTCACACACATCCTGTCCCTCACACACATCATGTCCCTCACCCACACCCTGTCCCTCTCTCACACACACACACACACACACACACACTGTCCCTCACACACACACACCATGTCCCTCACATTCACACCCTGTCCCTCACACACAACCTGTCCCTCAAACACACCCTGTCCCTCACACACACCATGTCCCTCACACACCTTGTCCCTCACATAATCCTGTCCCTCACACACAACATGTCCCTCACACACAGCCTGTCCCTCACACACACACACTGTCCCTCAAACACACACTGTCCCTCACACACACCTTGTCTCTCACACACAACCTGTCCCTCACACAACCTGTCCATCTCACACACACACACCCTGTCCCTCACACACATCATGTCCCTCACACATACCCTGTCCCTCACACACACCCTGTCCCTCACACGCAACCTGTCCCCCACACACACCCTGTCCCTCACACACATCCTGTCCCCCACACCCTGTCCCTCACACAACCTGTCCCTCACATTCACACAACCTGTCCCTCACACACACTGTCCCTCACACACACCCTATCCCTCATACACATCCAGTCCCTCACACATACTGTCCTTCAAACACACACATCATGTCCCTCACACACATCCTCTCCCTAACACACCGTCCCTCACACACACCCTGTCCCTCACGCTCTAACATAGGTCCAAACTGCTCTCACAAATTTTCCGTTGTCCAGAAGAAATAAATAAATGTGAAGATGAATTCAAAGTGCATGTTTCTTCCCCTTTTATCTATCGGCCCCGGTTTTTATTGTGGACCGTTAAACTTTTCTGGTTACGCTTTACACTCCTACATGTATAAAATCATTCGGTTTGTTACTTTTTCTTTCTTTCATTCTTTTTCTTTCTTTTTGTTTAGTTCTGACGTGATATGTTCAATTATATAACAGGAAACACCAATGAGCTATCAAAGAAAGAAACAGAAAACAACAACAAAAACAACAATAAATCCATTGCATAGATTATAATTGTATATTTAAAGATTTCCTCAATGGTTAAATTATGTATCTACTTTCAGTTCCAAAGCTTTGTATGTAATTAAATCATAGTCACATGCTTTATATCAAAAGTAATCAAACAAACGTCTTTAGTTCATCTTTGAGTCTTTATCGAGCAACCAAAGCTTGGATTCGAAGAGACGGGAGGCGGACAGTATGAGGCTGGGGTGGTAGGACTTTACAAGTAGAAGTCCTCTGGCCATACGAAACGGCAGATGAGTTATTTCCCTTTGGTAACCGTTTTCTGTCACTTTCTTTGAAAGCTCGGCATGTTGATTGGTTTGCATTCTTCCGTAGATACTACTAATTCTGGGATCCTATGCGACATTCTCTTTGGACGTATAGTCGTAGGTAGATTTTTTATTGGCGGTAAAATGTAATCGTTTCCTTTGGTAGTTTTCTTGGACGAGATTTTCTGTCGGGACATGGTTTTGTCTGAAATAAACAAAAACAGTTATATGTTTGAGAAATATGTACATGTATGTCCCCGGTCCTGATTCGACAAAGAAGAACTTATCAAAGTTTGAAGTTCAAGCATATATATTCAAACAATTTTATTTTCGAAATTGACAATTTTGGTTTGGTTTATTTTGTTTAACGTCCTATTAAGAGCTAAGGTCATTTAAGGACGGCCTCCCGTGCGTGCGACATGCTTGCGTGTGGTGAGTGCGTATGTTAGTGTTAAATCTCCTTGTGATAGGCCGAAACTTTTGCCTATTTATAGTGCTACCTCACTGAAGCATACTGCCGAAATTGACAGCACAGCTGCTATAATCCCAAAAAGAATTTTCCTAACAAATGTCCGCATCTTGTCACTATTAATGAGTGTTGTTAGGAGCAGGGAAAACTTATCCCTGTCGATTACCCGACAGAGACTGAGTACCTGCGTCACCGACCCGTTCCTTTTGCATTACTCCCCTTTTTTTCCCTAAGATTCCCCAAATCTCGACCCGAGACTCCCCAAATCTCGATCCGAGACTCTCAATGCCACCAAAGTAGGACTTCCTTTAATGGGCAACAAAGAACAAAGAACATTTCCATCGAGTGCCTCAGTCAGTAATCCGAATCCGGGTTTCCGGTAGGATAACCTCTGGTTCTACCACCTAAACATGTCCGATACATTGACAGAGAACGTATATAACACTTATCACAAGCAACTTCGACCCGTTAAGTTCCTTTCGCAATGCATAATACATAGACGGACGAACGAATGGACGAAGAGCGAGATATCGGATATAAAATGTATCAATTTGACTTCTGAAATTATGCACTATACTGGCTCCTAGGGGTTATTGTCGTAGATACAAATATGTGTGGCTTCTGGCCGACTATTTCCAAAGTTTCATTGCATTTGGTTCACAATTGACATATGGCCATCTTAAAATATCTAGAATTATGAAAGTTACCCAAATACTGTGATGTGCGTTACCTACCTTTATGATAAGATCTGACCAGAGACGCTCTCTCCGGACAGTTTGCACGCATGTGGTCAAGCATTGGTTTTGTGTCCGGTGATGGAGAGCCAGGGATCGGAGACAATACATGGACAGATCCAGCATTGCCGTAGTACATGGTCGTCTCTCCGAAAATCCTACATTTATCCTTGATTGTCTTCTTTAGATGATTACCCCGGAAAGAACCCAGATCAGGATTTAGTTGTTGTTCTTTTGGAGTAATCATATTCTCGGTTGTAGTGAAATATTAAGTTCGAAGTAATAGAGAGAGAGAGAGATAGCAGTCGGTCAAGTGAAACTCAAGACTGTAGTTATGGGAAAGCAAGCATTATGGGTATCAATTATGACATAAGTCAATGATGACGTCAGATTGATTGTGACGTCATTCGTTTATTCGCCCCATCAACATCCGGTTAACTTGCATTTGGTACGCAACAGGATAGAAGCACAATATTATTTGAACGAACTTTCAACTGTTTATGTTTAGTTTAAATCAATTTTATTGCATAATGGCAAATGGATTGGACAAAAGTTATGCAACTTACCAACGTCCTTTCCGTAACAAATGTGTATATACAATGTTTCACGTGACATAATTATTAAACTTTTTTTAAACAAAAGGTTGGAAAATGTAAAGCAGCGAAATAGATTGTGAACACCAAGTATGATATAATGTTTATCGTTTATACATGCAAGAGGTTTCAGTGGCCCTGACGGCGCAAGTAAAACACTACTGTTCATACACTCCGATCCTTCTACTTTCTAAGAGTTCGTCACATCCTGTGCTTAGAAGCTTTCTCCAGTCTGACGTTGTCCATCTTTGATCACTCCATGGAATACCTAATTACTTAACCTTACTTCGCCGGCAGGACCACTGAAACACGATGCAGTCTATATATGTAATTTCATGATAAAATAATATGATTTAAATGATACTTTAGGATACTTATGATATACTTATGGTGTTCGAAAAAGAGGTTTAGATTTATTAAAAAACATAATTGAAAAGGGAGAAAACAGTAAGGAGAAAAAAGAAAGGAAGAAACATAAGAATAGCACTAACAACCCGGCTTTTGATACAAATGGTAGATATCTTATAAGTAGAAACAAGCAAGTAGATACTATATGTTGAATCTTTTGGAATCTAGAATAAACGTTTGTACAGACCTACAGATAAGAATATTATGGTTAGTGTCTAGATTTGGGTCCCCAGACAAAAGATGTTCTACGGTAATTCTGTTATACCAGTTCAAGGAATCAATCATTTTGTTACGGGACTGTTCGTGGTTTTTACAGTGTAGGAAGAAGTGGGAAGAATTTTCGCAATAGTGTCCACAGTCACAGATAGCGTTTTCTGAAAGATGGGCTTTATGAAGGTCGTGCTTTAAAGGACTACAGCGATTACGTAATTGACAATGTAAAATATTGGCTTTTCTTGAACCATATTCAAGGAATTGTTGAATTTGTGGTGGATTAGTATCTTGGTGAGTTAGAAAGGTCTTAAATTGTCTGATGGATTGCGATGATTTTGCTTCAGTTGGTAGGTTGTTCCAAGAATTAGTTGTGTTTGGGATAAAAGATGATTTTGTAATTTGCAGTCTATAGTAAGGATTTTGATAGTCATCTCTGTTTCTTAGGTTGTAGTTAGTATAGTTAGACACTGTGTGTGGGAGTAGGGACTTTAGGAAAGAAGGAGAGTTATCATTACGAATATTATAAAACATACACAATTTTCTATTTTTCCGTCTATCAGCTAATGACTGCCACCCTAGTTCACTATATATAAACTCTTTCTTAGTAAAGATAGGTAAACCGGTTATGATTCGACCAGCTTCGAACTGCATATTCTCAAGTTTGTTAGTTAAAGTGGCATTACAGTTGTCCCATACTTCAGAGGCATACTCAAAAAGTGGTCTAATAAAAACAAGGTATATTTTTTTTCTAAATTTTTCCTTTTTAAAATGTATTTTAATTTTCGTAAAGTTGCTATGTATTTTATGGTTCTGTTTATAATGTCTTCGATATGGGTATTCCATGTACCGCCACTGTTAAGGACTACACCTAGATGTTTGTGACTGGTTACAATAGGGATCGGCGTGTTATCGAAAAGAAATTTAGGGTTAGAAGGAATTGCGGTATTAGAAATCATGATTATTTCCGTTTTAGTGGGATTGAAAGTCATTAACCATTTTTTCGACCAGAGATTCATTTGTTCCATGTCAAAGTTTATTACCTGTTCAACATCGAGTAAATTTTTGGAAGAGTGTGTTAGTGCGGTGTCGTCGGCAAATAGTCTTGTAACAGAAAGTAGTGTGTTGGAGATATCATTAATATAAACCAGGAAGAGAAGTGGCCCTAATACTGATCCCTGAGGAACTCCAGCTTTTATGGATAATTGTGAAGAAGTAGAATTTTGCAGTACAACTGATTGACGCCTGTTTGTTAAGTAATTTTTTATCCAATCCAGAAGTTTGTCTTTTATCCCATATTTTTCTAGTTTTATTAAGAGACCCTTATGCCAAACTCTGTCGAAAGCTTTAGAAAAGTCACAAAAAACAATAGCAGTATATTCATGATTCTCCAGGGCAAGAAGTATATTGTGATATAATTCGATTAGTTGGTGAGTAGTAGAGTGGTTAGGTAGGAAGCCAGACTGTAAGTTATAGATAAGTTCATTACTAAAAAGATAGTTGTAGATGTGCTTGTGGACAATGCGTTCAAATAGTTTTCCAAGACAGCTAAGAAGTGAGATGGGTCTATAGTTATTAGCAAGTTCAGGTTCACCTTTTTTGAAAATGGGAGTGACATAGGCAAGCTTCCATGATTCGGGAAATACAGAAGTACGAAGAGATTCGTTGAATATAAGAGTAAGCGGCGCAACTATTTCCGGGGTAAGTATTTTTAACATCTTATGGCTAATACCGTCGGGACCAGCGGCTTTGTTAGTATCTAGAGTATTGATAGTATCAGACACTTCTTGTTCAGTTATAATTATTTCGGAAAGGGATGTGTCAGTCTGGGTTTCACAGTAGGGTGTATCATCATCGGGGTTGTCCAGGTTAGAAACAGATTGAAAAAAGTTGTTAAGAATATTTGATTTTTCAAAGTTGTCTGAAGTAAGGCAGTTAGTTGTTGGATTTAGCAAAGGAGGAAGATCAGAGATTGTATTACCTTTCAGCAGCATGCGCATTAGTTTCCAATAAGTTCTAGGGTTAGCTGACTTATCATTTATTTGTCCATCAATATTCTCGGAGAAAAGAGCCTTAGCGTGTTTTAGCATGTTACTTACTTTGTTTCTTGCACGTTTGAATTTAATTTCAGATTGTGGTGACTTAACTCTTATAAAGTGTTTCCTTAATCTGTTTCTACGCTTTATTGCCTTTCGTAGATCTCCGTTCATCCATGGCTTGTCATTTTTATTCACAGTAATAGTTTTTTTAGGAATATGCTTTTCCAAAATTCTAGTAAGGGTATTAGTAAAGATATCAGTTTTTTCACTTACATTTTCAACATTGGAAAAAAAGTTATTCCAGTTTACGTGAGCAACTTCAGTTTTAAGGTTCAGAATAACTGCTCTGTTAAAAAGCCAAATTTTTCGCTTAAAAGAATTTTGTTTGAGCAAAGGGGATGATATAGAGACAAGAACTGCTCTATGATCACTTATGGTTTCTAAAACAGGTATAACCATGGATAGATCGGTTCTGATAGAGTCACTAGTGAAAAATGGGTCGATTAGGGATTGACTTGTATTAGTTACCCGTGTTGGGCTGGTGACAATGTTAGTTAGATTATATAGTTGGGTAAGTATGCTAAGATCGTTGTTATTACCTAGTAGTAGATCAGTGTTAGTATCGCCTGTCAGTAGAACATGTGGAGTGTAATTAAAAGCTAGATCAAGGGAGTGTTTAAGTCTTGTCCAGATGCCTGAATTTGAATGTTGCCAGGGGGGTTTGTAAAGTACACAAAGGAGATATTTATTATTGTCAATTTGAAATTCAATCCACATTATTTCATCATTTTGGGCTTCAAGGTCAAATCTGCGTTTGGGTAGCACTTCATTAGTTGTGTAGATCATTATTCCACCACCAAAAGCGTTCCTATCTTTTCTGAATATGGTTGTGAAGTTTGCAAGTGAAAGGTCAGAATCAGGGACTGAAGGATCTAAATGTGTCTCTGTTAAACACAAGATATTAATGTCATCAGTAAAGCTATCAAGGAAATCAATTTTATTTCTAACACTGCGTATATTCAAATGCATTATATGAAGTGAATTGTCAGGGTGAGAAAACGATTCAGTGTCAGATGTATTAGATGAGGATGAGCTAGCCGCTGGTCCTGGGTTTGTATGTATATCACCAGACAGGAGTAGAATTAGAATCAGTACAGTAGCAATATTGTTAAGGTTTTTATGAATATGTAGAAAAATGAAAAGGGTAAAAAAAATAGGCAAAAGTGTAAAGTTTAGATAAATAAGATCGTGATATGAGTATGTATCGTTGCTAAGTCTGTAGGTTAACTTTAAACTAGACTGTTTAAAATAATGTAGTCCAATAGCACATCTCCATGCAGACAAAGAGCATCCTGTCATGGAGGATAGAAATAGTATAGAGTTTTGACAAGGAGATTGCTAATGGACTCCATAAGAAATAAAGCGATATCGATTTTCAAATGGCCAGGTTGCAGAGTATACTTGTGAGAAGGCGGATTATAGATAGAAATGAATAGAAGAATGTTGATTGGGGACAGAGAATTCAAGGAAAATAACATACAGACGTATTTACAGCAAACTAAAGAGACATAAGAGGAGGAGAATAACGTTGAAGCAACAAAAATTATCAAAATTTTACATGTGGTTCATACATATACTTACAATCGGGACATCAAAGTTCAATATAAATTTATGAAGAAGTGCATAATAATAGTGTGAGCATTCTAATTTACAAACAACTTCACAAATACAAATCATAATTTACATCATAACTCAAGTTAACCATGGTTACCTTCTCAGACTTGTTGGTTCATACAACTATACACGTATGTTTAAGATTCCAAAAGCAAATGTTAAAACACAGTAACAGCATGTCTTATTTTATTACTATTATTTAATTGGCCGGTACTGTCACGTTTTTTGTGTGTGTGTTTATGTCGTTCAAATATATATGCAAATATTTTACGGGCCGTCGTGGTCAGTGCACGGACAATCAATTTTTGTCGGTATGATAGGAATTCAGTTATAAACCGTAATTTGACGTGTTAATTCCTGAAAGGTTTTCTTGATTCACTCCAGCGACCGTGCAATCAACCACACGTTTTTGGTCGATTCCTTACCTCAAAATAATAATAATATTTTCAATTTTAACAAAATTCTGTCAAATTTTCGAGACTTCGCTACTTCATGATTTTTTTTTCTCAGTGATGTTTTGATGACAATTAAGTTTGAATATCAATTGTTTTTCATTGGTTCTCCCTC
>NW_022980025.1:0-39548 GCF_902652985.1 Pecten maximus | reverse complement strand
TATTTTCATTCTTTAATAAATTTTTCAGCTGTTTCATTTGAAGGAAATATTTTGCTTCCATTAAATTTTTGGTAATTCGCAATCAATTCCTTTTTCTATCTTTTTGTTGTTTTTTTTCTTTAATAAATTTGTTTTATTTTTAGTAAATTTTGCTTCCATTCAATATTTTTTTCAATTTTGAATAATTTTATCTTCTATTTTTTGTTCGTCGTTTTGATTAATTTTTTCATAAATTAATTGTTTTAAAGTTGGTTTTTTTTATGTAAATTTGTAATCAATATCTTTTTCTATAAATTTTTGAACATTTTTCAAAATTCATTCTTAGATATTTTTTTCAATTCTTTGATTTTTAGTAATTTGTTTTTCAGTCTTTCATAAATTTTTCAGTAATTTTTTTCTTTCCATTCAAATTTTGTAAATTTTGGATCCAATTGCATTTTCTATAAATTTTTGCACATCTTTTCTTATTTTCATTTTTTAATAAATGTTTCAAGTGTTTGATTAAAGTTAATTGTTGCTTCCATTCAGCATTGAATCAGTTTTGTTTTCTAGAAATTTTTGACCATATATTTGATTTTCATTCTTTAAAAAAAAGTTTTTGAATTGTTTTACTTTTTTTTTGTAAATTTTTACTTCCATTCAATTTTTGTAAATTCTTAATCAATACCTTTTTCCATAAATTTTTCTTCGTTTTTGATTTTTATTCTTTGATTTTAAGTTAATTTTTGCTTCAATTCATTTTTTTTTTAATAAAAATTTTTGTTTACATTAAATATTTGTGTACATCTTTCTGATTTTCATTCTTTAATAAATTTTTCAGCTGTTTTATTTTAAGGAAATATTTTGCTTCCATTAAATTTTTGGTAATTCGCAATCAATTCTTTTTCTATCTTTTTGTTGTTTTTTTTCTTTAATAAATTTGTTTGATTTTTTAGTAAATTTTTGCTTCCATTCAATATTTTTTTCAATTTTGAATAATTTTATCTTCTATTTTTTGTTCGTCGTTTTGATTAATTATTTCATAAATTAATTGTTTTAAAGTTGGTTTTTTTTATGTAAATTTTTGTTTACATTAAATATTTGTGTACATCTTTCTGATTTTCATTCTTTAATAAATTTTTCAGCTGTTTCATTTGAAGGAAATATTTTGCTTCCATTAAATTTTTGGAATTTCGTAATCAATTCCTTTTTCTATCTTTTTGGCTTTTTCTTTGATAAATTTGTTTTATTTTTAGTAAATTTTTGCAATATTTAATTTTGAATAATTTTATGTTCTATTTTTTGTTCGTCGTTTTGATTTATTTTTTCATAAATTTTTAATTGTTTTAAAGTTTTTGTTTTCTTTTTTTTTTGCAAATTTTTGTAAATTTTTGCTTACATTAAAAATTTGTACATTTTTTTGATTTTCTTTCTTTAATAATTTTTTCAATTGATTCATTTTTAGTAAATTTTTGTTTCAATTGTTTTTTTGATAAATTTTTGACCATATTTTTCATTTTCTTTGATAAATTTTCCGTTCTTTTTATTTTTAGTATATTTTGTTTCCATTCAATATTTTAGAATTTAGAATTTTATTTTCTATAAATTTTTGTTAATCTGTTTAATTTTTATTTTTTCATAAATTTTTTATTGATTTTGTTTTTGTTTTTGTTTTATTTATTTTTTTTTGTAAATGTTTTGCTACCATTCAATTTTGTAAATTTGTAATCAATATCTTTTTCTATAAATTTTTGAACATTTTTCAAAATTCATTCTTAGATATTTTTTTCAATTCTTTGGTTTTTAATAATTTGTTTTTCAGTCTTTCATAAATTTGTCAGTAATTTTTTTCTTTCCATTCAAATTTTGTAAATTTTAGATCCAATTGCATTTTCTATAAATTTTTGCACATCTTTTCTTATTTTCATTTTTTAATAAATGTTTCAAGTGTTTGATTAAAGTTAATTGTTGCTTCCATTCAGCATTGAATCAGTTTTGTTTTCTAGAAATTTTTGACCATATATTTGATTTTCATTCTTTAAAAAAAAGTTTTTGAATTGTTTTACTTTTTTTTTGTAAATTTTACTTCCATTCAATTTTTGTAAATTCTTAATCAATACCTTTTTCCATAAATTTTTCTTCGTTTTTGATTTTTATTCTTTGAAATTTTTTCAATTCTTTGATTTTAAGTTAATTTTTGCTTCAATTCATTTGTTTTTAATAAAAATGAATGCTATTTTCTATAATTGTTCGTTCATCTTTTTTATTTTCATTCATTCATATTTTTTTTATTTTTTTTTTTTTATAAATTTTTGCTTCAATTCAATTAAATACAATTGTGAAACAATTTGATTTTCTGTAAATTTTTACACTTTTTTTAATTTTCATTCTTTCATAAATTTTTATATTTTTTTGTTTTTTTTTTTTTTGTTTTGTAAATTTTTGCTTCCATTTAATTTCATCATCTTTCTGATTTTCATTCTTTAATACATTTTTCAGCTGTTTCATTTGAAGGAAATATTTTGCTTCCATTAAATTTTTGGAAATTCGTAATCAATTCCTTTTTCTATCTTTTTGTTTTTTTTTTTCTTTAACAAATTTGTTTTATTTTTAGTAAATTTTTGCTTCTATTCAATATTTTTTTCAATTTTGAATAATTTTATCTTCTATTTTTTGTTCGTCGTTTTGATTAATTTTTTCATAAATTAATTGTTTTAAAGTTGTTTTTTTTATGTAAATTTTTGTAAATTTTTGTTTACATTAAATATTTGTGTACATCTTTCTGATTTTCATTCTTTAATAAATTTTTCAATTGATTCATTTTTAGTAAATTTTTGTTTCAATTGTTTTTTTGATAAATTTTTGACCATATAATTTTTGATTGTCTTTGATAAATTTTCCGTTCTTTTTATTTTTAGTAATTTTTTGTTTCCATTCATTATTTTAGGATTTAGAATTTTATTTTCTATAAATTTTTGTTAATCTGTTTAATTTTTATTTTTTCATAAATTTTGTATTGATTTTGTTTTTGTTTTTGTTTTATTTTTTTTTGTAAATGTTTTGCTACCATTCAATTTTGTAAATTTGTAATCAATATCTTTTTCTATAAATTTTTGAACATTTTTCAAAATTCATTCTTAGATATTTTTTTCAATTCTTTGATTTTTAGTTATTTGTTTTTCAGTCTTTCATAAATTTGTCAGTAATTTTTTTCTTTCCATTCAAATTTTGTAAATTTTGAATCCAATTGCATTTTCTATAAATTTTTGCACATTTTTTTTTTATTTTTTTTTTAATGCTTCAAGTGTTTGATTAAAAGTTAATTGTTGCTTCCATTCAGCATTGAATCAGTTTTGTTTTCTAGAAATTTTTGACCATATATTTGATTTTCATTCTTTAAAAAAAGTTTTTGAATTGTTACTCTTTTTTTTGTAAATTTTTACTTCCATTCAATTTTTGTAAATTCTTAATCAATATCTTTTTCCATAAATTTTTCTTCGTTTTTGATTTTTGTTCTTTGAAATTTTTTCAATTCTTTGATTTTAAGTTAATTTTTGCTTCAATTCATTTTTTTTAAATAAAAATGAATGTTATTTTCTATAATTATTCGTTCATCTTTTTTATTTTCATTCATTCATATTTTTTTTTTGATAAATTTTTGCTTCAATTCAATTAAATAAATTTTTCAATTGTTAATTTTATTTTGCATAAATCTTTCTACATATTTTTGCTTTTCATTGTTTCATAAATCTTTCAAGTGTTTCGTGTTTGGTCAATTTTTGCTTCCATTCAAATTTTGTAAATTTTGAATCAATTACATTTTCTATAATATCTTTGGACATCTTTTTGATTTTCATTCTTTAATCAATTTTTCAGCTGTTTCATTTGAAGGAAATATTTTGCTTCCATTCAATTTTTGGAAATTCGTAATCAATTCCTTTTTCTATCTTTTTGTTGCTTTTTTTCTTTAATAAATTTGTTTTATTTTTTGTAAATTTTTGCTTCCATTCAATATTTTTTTCAATTTTGAATAATTTTATCTTCTATTTTTGGTTCGTCGTTTTGATTATTATTTTCATACATTTTTAATTGTTTTAAAGTTTTTGTTTTCTTTTTTTTTTTTTTTTGTAAATTTTTGCTTACATTAAAAATTTGAATACATCTTTTTGATTTTCAATCTTTGATAAATTTTTCAATTGATTCATTTTTAGTAAATTTTTGTTTCAATTGTTTTCTTTGATAAATTTTTGACCATATTTTTTATTTTCATTCTTTTATAAATTTTCCATTCTCTTTATTTTTAGTATATTTTTGTTTCCATTCAATATTTTAGAATTTAGATTTTTATTTTCTATAAATTTTGTTATTCTTTTTTATTTTTATTCTTTCATCAATTTTTTATTGATTTTTTTTGTTTTTTTTTTGTTTTTTTTTGTAAATGTTTTGCTACCATTCAATTTTGTAAATTTGTAATCAATATCTTTTTCTATAAATGTTTGAACATTTTTCAAAATTCATTCTTAGATATTTTTTTCAATTCTTTGATTTTTAGTAATTTGTTTTTCAGTCTTTCATAAATTTGTCAGTAATTTTTTTCTTTCCATTCAAATTTTGTAAATTTTGAATCCAATTGCATTTTCTATAAATTTTTGCACATCTTTTTTTATTTTATTCTTTAATAAATGTTTGAAGTGTTTGATTAAAAGTTAATTGTTGCTTCCATTCAGCATTGAATCAGTTTTGTTTTCTAGAAATTTTTGACCATATATTTGATTTTCATTCTTTAAAAAAAGTTTTTGAATTGTTTTACTTTTTTGTTGTAAATTTTTACTTCCATTCAATTTTTGTAAATTCTTAATCAATACCTTTTTCCATAAATTTTTCTTCGTTTTTGATTTTTGTTCTTTGAAATTTTTTCAATTCTTTGATTTTAAGTTAATTTTTGCTTCAATACATTTTTTTTAATAAAAATGAATGTTATTTTCAATAATTGTTCGTTCATCTTTTTTATTGTCATTCATTCATATTTTTTTTTTTTGATAAATTTTTGCTTCAATTCAATTAAATAAATTTTTCAATTGTTAATTTTATTTTGCATAAATCTTTCTACATATTTTTGCTTTTCAATAAATCTTTCAAGTGTTTCGTGTTTGGTCAATTTTTGCTTCCATTCAATTTTTGTAAATTTTGAATCAATTACATTTTCTATAATATTTTGGACATCTTTTTGATTTTCCGTTAATAATTTCTTCAATTGTTTTATTTTTATTTTTATTTTTTGCTTCAATTCAATATTTTTGAATTTTGAATAATTTTGCTACTGCTTATGATTTTCATTCCTTAAAGTTTTCAACTGTTTAATTTTTAATTTTTTTTTTTGCTTCCATTCATTATTTTTGAATTTTGAATGATTTTTGTTTGCTATAAATCTTTGTACATCTTGATTTTCATTTCTGATAATTTTTTCAATAATTTTTGCTTCCATTTAATATTATTGAATTTTGAATAAATTTCATCTTTTCTATAATACAAGTCTTTGTCAACTTTTGAGTTCTTTAATAAATTTTTAATTGTTTTATTCTTTTTCTAATTTTTGCTTCCATTCAATTTTTGTAAATGTTTGAATTAATTCTATTTTCCATAAATACTTTTAAACATTTTGATTTTCATTTTTTCATAAATTTTTCAATTGTGTCATCATTAGTATTTTTTATTTTTTTTTTTTTTTGCTTCCATATAATGTTTTTGTTTGTTATAAATCTTTGTACACCTTTTTGATTTTCATTCTTTGATATTTTTTTTCAATTTTTGATAATTTTTGTTTCCATTCAATATTTTTGGATTTTGAATAAATTTTATTTTCTATAAATTTTTGTTCATCTTTTGATTTTCATTCATTCATAATTTTTTTAATTATTTGATTTTTAGTAAATTTTCGCTTTTATTTGATTTTAGGTACATTTTTGCTTTTATGTTTTGAAGATATTCGAATTCGTTGTGATTTTTTGTAATTTTTTTCTTTTATTTCTTTTTTAGCAAACTTTTGTACATTTGTATTTTATGAGCAAATATTTCTTTTTCAAGTTTTGAACTAGTTTTTTTATATGTAGATTTTTAAATTCCATTTTTTTTTTTTTTTTTTTTCGGAAATTTTGGAATGAATTTTATAATCTTTACTACAAGTCTTTGTCAACTTTTTGATTTTCATTCTTTGATAATTTTTTCAAGTGTTTCATTTTTGGTCAATTTTTGCTTCCATTCAATTTTTGTAAATTTTGAATCGATAACATTTTCTATGAATTTTTGCTTCCATTCAATTTTGAATCGATTTTGTTTTGTTTTCTATAAATCTTTGTACATTTTTTTAGATTTTCATTCTTGATTTTTTCAATTGTTTGGTTTTTTCATACAATTTGGAATCAATTTTATCTTCTATTAATCTTTCTAGATCTTTTTGATTTTGATCTTTTTGATTTTTCAAATTTGATTTTTAGTAAATTTTTGCTTCCATTCAATATTTTTAAAGTTTGAAACAATTTTGTTTTCTATAAATCTTCATTTGTTTAATTTCTAATAGATTTTTAGTATATTTTTGTATGTAATATTTTATAATTTTGTTTAAATTTTTATTTAGATGAATTTATCTTTTTGCCTCTCAACTGATGAAGCCCGGGCAAATGTATAATCTAAAGGGCAGAAACTCAATTGCCGTTTCAATTTTTTATCATTCATTTTATACAATTCACATTCACAATGTGTTTTTGCTGTGATTGTTTATCATGGCAACAAATTATTTTTTCTAAAATTTACGAAATCATTTTGGCAATTGAGTCTTGAGGTTATAACTCCTAACAAAACAACACGTACATAAAGTCTATTCAACGGGAAAATGTCCAAATTCTATTGAGCATCATTGACCAATGCGCAGCTAGGGAGAAGACAACGTCTTGAAAGAAGATATTATTCCACCTAAACGGACTCCATACACGGATTTTAGTGGTACATCTTATAAATGGACGCCTACACAAATTGTGACCCAAAGGAAGAAGCAGGTTATTTTGTCAGTACTGCGGTTGGATTGAATGGCTATCCACGAACACTAAGCGGTGATTTGGTCCGGAAAATGGTTCCATGAGAAGAACTCGGTTGTATTTGTGGTCACGAAAAACTGATGACAGGTCAGAGTATCGAAGTTTCATTTACCGTAGAAGTACAGCAAATACCATGCATGAAAGTTGGTGGGGCGATGAACGGGTGCACTCACTTAGGGATTTCAACAATTAAAATTTAAATTACCACGTGGTAAATTCTAGTACTAATTCTAGGTGTCTAACATTCTACCATTATGTCTTACACACCGCCACTAGGGGTCTTTATATGCTACCACCAGGTGTCTTTTATTCTTCAAATAAGTGTTTTTTATTCTTCAAATATGTCTCACTTCGTACCACCAGGTGTTTAAGTGGTAGAATTTGTCTTACGTTCTAACACCAGATTTCTTGCTCTCCACTTCCAAGTATCTGAATTCTGGAACTAGGTGTCTTACATTCTACCATTAGGCGTATTACACACCACTACTAAATGTCTTGTATTAAATCACTAGGTGTCTTATTCTACAACTATGTGTCTTACATTCTACCACGTGGTGTCTTACATTCTACCACGTGGTGTCTTACTTCCTACCATCAGGTGTCTTAGTGGTAGAATGTAAGTTTCTTACATTCTACATCCAGGTGTCTTAAATTCTAACACCAGGTGTCTTACTCTAAGCGTCTTACATTTTACCATGCGGTGTCTTTCTATCATCACGTATCTTGGTGGTAGACTTACATTCTACCACCAAGTGTTTTACATTCTAACAAACAAATGTCTTACTCTCCAGTACTGTATCTTAAATTCTATTACTAGGTGTCTTACATTTTACCATTAAGTGTCTGACATTCTTCAAATAAGTTCTCACTTTCTACCACCAGGCCTTTTAGTGTTAGGATCTAAGTTTCTTACATTCCACATCCAGGTGTACTCTGTATCTTAATTCTAGAATTAAGTGTCTTACATTTTACAACCAGGTCTTATATTCTACCACAAGGTGTCTTATTCTACAACTAGGTGTCTTGCTTTCAACCACTAGGTGTCTTATTCTATAACTAGGTGTCTTACATTCTACCACTAGGTGTCTTATTCTATAACTAGGTGTCTTAGTGGTAGAATGTGTCTTAAATTCTAACACCAGATGTCTTACTTCTAAGTATCTTAATTCTGGAACAAAGTCGTTTTACATTGTACCACTAGGTGTCTTACATTCTTCCACCCAGTGTCTTACATTCTACTGCAAGCGGTCTGCTTTTCTACTTCAAGCTGTCTTATATTTTACCACTAGGTATCTTACATTCTACTGCAAGCAGTCTTATTTTCTACCACAATTTGCAAGCTGTCTTACATTCTACCACCAGGTCCTATATTCTACCACAGGGTGTCTTATATTCTACCACTAGGTGTGTCGAATTCTACAACTAGGTGTCTTACATTCTACTACCAGATATCTTACATTCTACCGCAAGCTGTTTTACATTTTACTGTCTAGTAGTTTCTATCTTGAAAAATTAGACTGGCTTATAATTTTTTTTTTTCGCACTGTTTGCATGTACTTTAAAATGAGTAAGTTCATGCAATGTTATTTGAGTGGCCCTAATGTCTTCTGACATCTACATATTTTATGATCAAAACTCATAATTATACAGCAAATAAGATATTGTAAACAAATATTTAAATACTTATTTATCTCATGTTGATACTAACTTCCGCCAACAAAATGGAAGTACAAACCATTATGGATAGTTGTAGGTGGCAACTTCAGTATCACTTAATCCAGAATTATGACAAAAGCAAAATCATTACACCTGTAGTTTATAACTGTATATTAACATGTTTTGAAAAGTGTCTTCGTGTGTGAAATATCTTATTAGAAGTATGCCACAAATTGAGTACAGAAGTACATTATAACTATCATGCATGTACATACGCTCGATGTCTAGGGTACAATGCATACGTAAAAACAGATGTAAAAACAGAAAACATGAGTTAAAACCATTATAGAATCAAAATAGTCTGAAGAAAAACTCTGGTATGTTTTGGTCAGGGGACAGAACCCAAAGCCTCCCTCACATGGCGAGCTCAACTAAAGGCCAAAAGTGAGGCATTGTCAAGGGAGAAAGATAAGATCCCAAATTTAGTCGCCATTTACAATGATGCAATGGGGGAAGCAGGTACAATTCTTACGCCCTACAAGGTACTTTGATAATTATTTTAAAATACTCGATTGTCAGCATGTTGTAAGCTAAGGGTATTATGTTGATGAAATTTTTGTAATACATGAATACATGAAAATAATTTCTATCTCAGAATCCCTTGTTTGATTGTTAGAAGTGAGTTGTGCAGTAAACAAATCTTATACATTTACATCGTTGGTTGGAAAGTGCCGTCTTTGTCATGAGGCGGAGGCCTGGTCTGTTTGTAGGCTATATTTTCTTCTTTTGACGCAATAACATGATGCCATATAATTGCTTTTGTTACATATATAGTAATAGACTATTGATGCTATCTGAATATTGTCAGTTATGTCATTTCGTCAACCACATTCCAAAGTCAAGCAAAAATTGGCCAATCAAATTGATTCTATGATCTACTTTGCAGTTACCTCCCTTACAACAGTGAAATAGTAACCCCAACCACATAAACAAGAGGCCCATGGGCCTTAACGGTCACCTGATTTTTGAAATATTTCAGTAAATCTGAATGAAAGAATGAATTTCAAATCAAATGTAACAAATGATAGTCAAAAATGTGATTTCCCTATAACTATAGTAAAGTTTATCCCCTCCCATGGGGCAAACGCGAGACCCTGGGGGTCAGTCAGGGCCAACATGTACATACCATCAAACTGTCATCCCAAGCTGATAACGTTAACGAAGTTAGAATGAATTCCAATAAAAATTCAACAAATAATAGTCAAAAATGTGATTTCCCTATATAAACTATAGTAAAGTTTGCCCCCTACCCAGGGGGAAAAGGAAATTCACAATTTTGGTAAAGCACCTTAAGACCCTTCCATCTATGAAGAGTATTTGATTCTACCATATCTGAGAGTAGAGAAGATGATTTTTGAAATTTCAGTCAATTTGACCCTTTTTGGCCCCGCCCCTTCAGCCCCTGGGGGTCAACCAGGGCCAACATGTACATACCATCAAACTGTCATCCCATGCTGATAATTTGAACCAAGTTAGAATGAATTCCAATAGAAATCCAACAAATAATAGTCAACAAGAGGCCCAAAGGGCCTTAACAGTCACCTGAGATTTGAAATATTTCAGTTAATTTAATTGACCCTTTTGGCCTCAACCATCAGCCCCTAAGGGTCAGCCAGGGCCAACATGTGCATGCCATCAAACTGTCATCCAATGCTGATAATGTTAACCAAGTTAGAATGAATTACAATCAAAATCAAACAAATTATAGTCAAAAATGTGATTTCCCTATATAAACTATAGTAAATTTTACCCCCTCCCCAGGGGCAAACATGAGACCCAAGGGTCATGAAATTCACAAGTTTGGTAAAGTACCTTAAGACCCTTCCATTTATGAAGAGTATTTGATTCCATCATATCTGAGAGTAGAGAAGAAGATTTTTGAAATTTTAGTCAATTTGACCCTTTTTGGCCCCGCCCATTATCCCCTGGGGGTCAGTCAGGGCCAACATGTGCATATCATCAAACTGTTATCCAATGCTGATAATGTTAACCAAGTTAGAATGAATTCCAATCAAAATCAAACAAATTATAGTCAAAAATGTGATTTCCCTATATAAACTATAGTAAAGTTTAACCCTTCCCCAGGGTCATGAAATTCACAATTTTGGTAAAGCACCTTAAGACCCTTTCATCTATGAAGAGTGTTTGATTCCACCTTATCTGAGAGTAGAGAAGAAGATTTTTGAAGTTTTAGTCAATTTGACCCTTTTTGGCCCCGCCCCTCAAGCCTCTGGGGGATGGGGACCATATAATTCACAATTTTAGTTGAACTTAAGCCATAGAAGCTCCCTGCCAAATTTCATTGAATTTGGTTCAGTGGTTTTGGAGAAGAAGTCGAAAATGTAAAAAGTTTACGGACGCACGAGGGACGACGCACGACGCACGAAGGACGACGACGGACAAAAGGCGATTAGAATAGGTCACTTGAGACTTCGTCTCAGGTGACCTAAAAATGTGATTTCCCTATATAAACTATAGTAAGTTTACCCCCTCCCCAGGGGCAAACGTGAGACCCCAGGGTCATGAAATTCACAATTTTGGTAAAGCAACTTAAGACCCTTCCATCTATGAAGAGTATTTGATTCTACCATATCTGAGAGTAGAGAAGAAGATTTTTGAAATTTTAGTCAATTTGACCCTTTTTGGCCCCGCCCCTCAGGCCCCTGGGGGATGGGGACCATATAATTCACAATTTTGGTTCACCCTCAGCCATGAAAGCTTCCTGTAAAATTTCATTGAATTTAGTTCAGCAGTTTTTAAGAAGAAGTTGAAAATGTAAATTGTTTACGACGCACGCCGGACGACGCCGGACAAAAGGCGATTGCAATAGGTCAACTGAGACTTCTTCTCAGGTGACCTAAAAATAAAATAAATAAATTGCCATTTGTGCTTCATTTATGAAACAACTATGGCTAGAGGGAAATTGTAAACATCCGGTATTCAAATGCCCATAAGGACGAGCATGTTAACATCCAGTGCTACACATATGAATACACTGTACAAAGTTTATCGTTGACTTCAAGCTGAATACAAAATTATAAGTACATGCATGTGGTGGTATATGGTAATATGTAGTATGAGGTAATATGTAGTGGTTTATGGGGTAGTATGGGGTATTATGAGGTAGTATGAGGTAGTATGTGGTAGCATGGGGCAGTATGGGGTAGTATGTTGTGCTATGGGGTAGTATGTGGTATTTTGTGGTATTATGAGGTATAATGTGGTAGTATGTGGTGGTATGGGTATTGTGTTGTAGTATGGGATAGTATGTGGTATTATGCTGTAGAATAAGGTAGTATGTTGTGATATGGGGTAGTATCTTATAGTATGGGATAGTATGTGGTAAATATAGTATGTGGTAGTATGGAGTAGTATGTGGTGGCAGGGATAATTTTGGAGGGGGGCATGGGGCAGTAGTATGTGGTGGTACGGGGTAGTATGTGGTAATATGTGGTAGTATGTGGTTGTATGCAGTTTGGTGTGTGGTGGTATGGGGTAGTATGGGGTGGTAGTGTGTGGTAGTATGGGATAGAATGTGGTAGTATGTGGTAGTATGTGGTAGTTTGTGGTAGTATGTGGTAGTATGTGGTGGTATCAGTTAGTATGTGTTGGTATGTGGTAGTATGGGGCAGTATGGGGGAGTATGTGGTGGTATGTGGTAGTATGGGGCAATATATGTGGTAGTAAGTGGTAGCATTGGTAAGTATGTGGTAATGTGAGGTAGTATAGGGTAGTCTTTGGTAGTAGGTGGTAATGTCAGGGAGAATGTGGTAGTATGTTGTATGTTGTAGTATATGGTATTATGAGATAGTATGTGATAGTATGGGGCAGTAAGGGGAATTACGTAGTAGAATGTGGTAGTATGTGGTGGTATGTGGTAGTATGAGATAATATGGGGCAATATTGGGTAGTTTGTAGTACTTTGCTGTATGTGGTATTATGTGGTAGTATGGGGTAGTTTGTGGTAATATGTGGTGGTATGGGTTAGTATAACATGGTACGTGGTGGTATGTGTTGGTATGGGATAGTATGTGGTAGTATTAGGCAGTATGTGGTGGTATTGAGTAGTATGTGGCAATATATGTGGTAGTAAGTGGTAGCATTGGTAAGTATGTGGTAGTATGTGGTATTGGGAGGTAGTATAGGGTACGTAGTCTGTGGTAGTATGTGGTAATGTGAGGGGAGTGTATGGTAGTATGTGGTAGTATGTTGTACTATATGGTATTATAAGGTAGTATGTGATAGTATGGGGCAGTATGGGGAATTACGTAATAGAATGTGGTGGTATGGGGTAGTATGTGGTAGTATTTGGTAGTATGGGGTAGTTTGTGATTGTATGTGGTAGTATGTGGTGGTATGTGATGGTATGGGGTAGTTTGTGGTTGTATGTGGTAGTATGTGCTAGTATGTGGTGGTATGGGGTATTATGTGGTAGTGTGTGGTAGTGTGTGTGGTAAACTAAACTGGCATGCCAACAAGGACTCAAAGTCAACACTATGAGTAGACTTTCAGGTAGGGTAAGAAAAATTGTGAGGTTTTTCCAAAGGAAACGGCCGTTTTGAAAACAAAACAAAAACTACTAGCTCTAACTGAACACAAACTAATCCAAGATGTCCAGGCAAGGTGGAATAGTAGCTTTGAAAATGATTCAGAGATTCAACAGCTAGCCATTATGTCGGAACTCTCTGCACCTGAGATAAGAAAAAACGTGAAAGACAATGTTACAGACATCTCTAATGATGATATTACTCAGGCAGAACATGCTATGACAGTCCTTGAACCACTGAAAACAGTGACCACTATCATGTGCTCAGAACAAACACCAACAGTTTCACTGATGTATCCGATGAAAGCCCTCCTCCTTGACAGTATGAATGACACTGCTAACGACTCTGGTCTCATTAAAGAGGTGAAATCTGCGGTCCGGAATGATTTACAGAAGAGGTATGACAGTGATGAGATGAAGGAATTTTTGTTAGTTGCTGCAGTGTTGGATCCTGGCTTCAAATCTCTCCCTAGGCAGAAGAGCGGTAGACTGTGTATTCAAACCTTGAGACAAAGATCATCACTGCACATCTTCATCTGAGTGATCCGAGACAGGTAAGTATATTGAAATAAATTGGATTGGTCATTGTATTCAATTGAACTGCCTTACTGGCACTTAGACCTAAGTCTGATATTTCAAATGTTGATAAAACATAAAATCAACAAGATCACAATTTCGCAAAGCATTACTGTTCAAGCTTTAGCCTTTTACATTACCAATTTTACAGGTTAAGGTTGAACCAGGTCTGGAACAGGAAGAAGTACCAGACCCTGAACTTATGTTTTGATAGATGCGAATTGATGTCTCATAATCAATTAAAGTGTCATATTCCAGAAAACTGTAGAATTTTGAGAATTATTATTATATAGGAGGTACCAGTTATATATCACTGTATCGGAGGTATATATTATCAGAGATGACTACCTCATTGAACAACACACCAGAGACCCTGAACTTATGCTTGGATAGATGCAAATTGATGTCTCATAATCAATAAAAGTGTCATATTCAAAAAAAAAAGTAGAATGTGTGAGAATTATTGCACTGGTAACCCCATAACTTTCAATTTCCTCAAGCCAGTATGAATTTTGAAACTTAATTAAATGTCGCGTGTGTCAATTAAGTGCAAATGAGGAAATTAAGTGCAAGTGAGGAAAATCAGTGCAAGTGAAGGTATTAATAAATGCTAAAGGAGGGGAATTTATTTATATTTATCTGTCTTCCATGCTCAAATGGAGTTATCGCCCCTCACTACGCTTCATTCTTTCTGTGACATCCTTCAGGTGTCACCTCACTAGTATGTGGTATTATGTGGTGGTATGTTGTAGTATGTGGTGGTATGTTGTACAGGGCTCAGATAGAAATTTTAGAACAACTAGGCACTGTGCCTAGTAACAATAGTACAAGCACTCGGCACTATTTGAAATCCACTCGGCACCAAATAGCTAACTTGTGATTTCATCTTGTTTTAAGTTAAGACTTTTATATTTTATGTCCTTGTGTGAGTGCATACATCTTATCATGTCTTAATATATTTAGTTATAGAAGAAAGAAAACATCATAAAATTATCTTTTGTAAGTTTTTAATCTCATAGAACCAGTGCCTATAAAAAGTGTCAACTAAGTATCTGCAAGATTGGGGCACTCTGTACAATATCAACAGTTCGTGATACTCCAACAATGTTATAGGTTTTACATGTACACAGCGCAGTCGGCAAAATCATTTCCGATAGAAAAAGGGCTGACCAGCAGCCTCTTATATTATAGGAGTACAGTTCATGATATCTTAAATGTCGTAATACGTCATCCATTCTTTATGGAATTACCCTTCACCTTTCACCCTCACTTAAGTCGTAAAGAAACTAAACAGGAATACGCTGAAACCTCAAAAAACACATACGCACTCGCCACACACAATCATGCATATCGCACGCACTGGAGGCAGTCCATATGTTAAATGAATCAAACCAAACTAAACCAAACACTTGTGTCATTTCGATCTCTAGTTTGTCGGACTTCCTCATTACCGTCATTTAACGTTCGTCAGTGATTGTTTTGAAAAAGAAATCAACGAGCCGCTCGCTCGTTGTTGTAAAGGAAGTTGTGAAGAAACGCCCGCATGCGCACTGGTTTGTTAACAGCATCTCTTTGCTGCTTTATTATCAGACGCATGCTTTAGTAAATTACAAGCGTTTGAACGACCCGGCCCGTACTAGTGAAGTCATTTGTAAACACATGTCACGTTAGCCTAAGGTATGTGTATGGTTCATCTTATCGACATATTATGATATTAAAATCTTTTTTAAAAAATGTCTTTGGTTTAGTAACAATTCGACACAGTGTTATTACTGTGTGGTCAAAACTTTTGCTCGGCACTAGGACGAGTCTGACCCAACAGTTCACTCGGCACTTGACTGTTTTGACCCGGGCAAGACGAGTGGACGAGTGGTTTATCGGAGCCCTGGTTGTAGTATGTGGTGGTATGTGGCAATGTGAGGTAGTATGTGGTAGTGTGTGGTTGTATGAGGTAGAATGGGTTAGTATATGGTGTTATATTGTAGTATATGTTAGCTTGGGTTAGTATGTGGTTAATGCAGTATGTGGTAGCATGTGTTATGTATTGGTATGTGGTAGCATGTGGTAGTATGTGTTGGTATAGTGTAGTATATGGTAGTTTGGAGTAATATGTGGTAGTATGGGATGGTATGTAATAGTGGTATAAATGTGTAAATGTGGTATAATTGAGTAGCATGGGATGGTATGTGGTGGTATGCACTCATATGGGATGGTATTTGATGGTATGGTATGGTATGGTATGGGATAGTATGGGATAGTATGGAGTAGCATGTGCAGGGCTTTTTCTCACTTGTTTGGGATGGGCCTTTTCATCTCATTTTGAGAAGAAAATTAGTGAATTGTTCCTTAATTATTTGTTCACTGCATGTTGATGCACAATGTTTTAACCTCTGCAACAACACTCTTTGTGTAGGGGATTACCTACCCTGTGGTATAGTCATTTTCTGAAAAGTTGATATGGGGATCAGAATAGTTGTCTAGATATGTCTGATACTGTACTTATGGTGATGTGTAGTCATTGGTAATAAACTATAGTTAACCCGAGAACTTTAATATAATTAGGTGTTTCCCTTGCTCTATGTTTTACTTATATTTCATTTTGATCCCTTTGAATGTGATTTTACATTTGATACCTCAAGAAAATGAATAATTTGATAACCTGGTATCAAACAGGAACAAATGAAAATCAAGCTTACTGTTCACTTCAGTAATCTATGTACATGTATGTTTTCCCAAACCAGATTTCATTGGTGCAATAAACATTTTCAGAGCCTGGCAAAAGCACTCGTCCGCTCGTCCTGACGAGTGGATTTTCCCGACGGACGAGTGGTTTTAATTGCCAACTAGTCCGTCGGACGAGTAGAATTTTTCTATGTTACATGTATTTCAGTATTCGTTAATAGAATTGCTTAAGATTTGATGCATTGTTAGTTATGTATTCTTTTTTGTGCCATTATTACAAAAAATAGTAAAATTTCTGCATGATCAGGTAAGTAGGCCTATCTTCGTCTGTAGATCGGAAGTCATGTAGGATGACCGATAACCTCCGAGTGTTCCGGTTGACATGTAAGTATAATGGGTGTTGACCGAGGATGTCTGCATAAAGATGGCTCAGCGAAAATTGGATTGTTATTTTTATTGTCAGTCAACGTAAAAAAAACAGGATGACAGTTGTGTTGAGACGACCGATTCCAATGCAAACGGTAACCATTATGATCTAGATCTCTAACAAATAATTGATTAATTATAAGTCAATGCTATATTTTATACTGATTCATCGAAAACTTTCTCACAATTTCTCGCGTAATGCGACATATTCCCGATGTTTACATTAGCTACATTCCTGTATTAGTTGAATCATCAGTCTTTCTATCGATGGATTAAAATTTACTAACGTAATGAACATTATAAGATCAAGTGTGAACGTATTGAAAACAATTGGTAAACAGTCATGTGAAAAATGAGAATGTTGTATAGCAGATAATTCTGAGATATGAATTCTGAAATTTTCCGGACGAGTGATTTTATTCAGGCCACTAGTCCTATGGACGAGTGCTTTTGAAAGTTTTTCCTGTGCCCTGATTTTCTTATTTTAGTTGACCCTGCTACTGGCGTTCGCCAAGTTTGTGATGATGTTTAAGAGATATATATACTTTGAAGAACAATTCATGCACGTTCGTTTCAGAAAACACTCATTTCAGAGAGTATAATGTGGGACTGAGAATGAAATGGCAGGGGTAGCCTGCTGTGGACGGGCAACTCGTGCGAGACAGCTCCTACCTCACTTCAATCGATTAAAAACGCAGTTATTCAAACTGACATGGTCAATACTATCTACGAAACATTCATCATAACCTACCATATCTCCCACTACGAATGTTTACATCCATGAAACGAAGTAATCAGTGAAAACATCACCGCATTCCTCCTCCGAAACGGTCCTAAACGCCATTTTGTAAACTGCTTCCAGATTCCTCGAGCTCATTTACATACCGGGTTAAAGGTCGCGTGATTGTGTAATCGGCTGTTGCTGGTGCACTTTTCAGGGTGCATATTATATTCGGGTCCGAAAACTATTGAAGAGTTTCGTCTTACTACGGATGATATAACTAATCATTAATTGTACAATTAATTTAAAATTGAGAGTCTCGTGCACCGAATTCGACAAAGGAAAATCACATATATCTGTAGTTAGGTATAGACAGAGACGTATATGTAATATGTGCATTATATACAAGTCTCTGGTATAGACCATTCTATCTACATTACATTTGAAGTTTTTATATTGGTTTTGACTGCCGTTTATTGCACGTCACAGCCATATTTAATCTGTTAATTAGTGTCAGCATTCAAGTTATTATTGTTTTTTTTTGTATCAGAGAATTTAGACGAATTGTGAATTATGAACACACGTAACAACATAAAGTTTGTAGAAACCTTGTTGAAACTGTTCGAATTCAACGATTTAAAAAAATAAATAAAAACATAAATCTAAGGAGTGTGAACATAAATCCCCGATAAAGAGAGGAAGTATTAGTCTATAGCCCGTGGTGAAAGGCTATATACAGTTCTCTGCCAGGTTGCGGAAATAATGGTTTGGTACGGAACATTTACACACCTTTTAAACTTATCACGCAATCATGTTTATTGATTATAAAACATGTTTCATTTTTGTATCATATGATCAAGGCCTCACAGCTAGTAGCTACTACGGACAGACAATCTTGATAATTCATACCGTTATCTTTATTTTTTGTCATTCGCACGAAGCTATATAACGATGAAAGGGGCGTAGCTTCCTACACGCGGGAACCAAGTGCGTACACATAATTTTCGATAAAAAAAAAATCCTGAAGCTTTGCTTTATTTTTTATTTTTATTTTTTCTTCTTCTTAGAATACCGAGTAAACACATATAATTTGAAAATGATGAAAGCGGCAGGTACTAGCCAAAAGATATAAAGCTTTTAAAAGCTATTCAAAGAGATTTTCTTTGTGTTTTCTGACACAACGGTAAAGTACGGAGCCCCCGAAGGGACATGGTAATATATTTACCAATCTGTGCGCACGTTTACGTAATCTGTGCGCACGTTTTAGTAATCTGTGCGCGCGTTTTCGTAATCTGTGCGCAGGGATTGTCGATCTGTGCACAAGTTTTCGTAATCAGTGCGCACGTTTTAGTAATCTGTGCGCTCGTTTTAGTAATCTGTGCGCTCGTTTTCGCAATCTGTGCGCACGGATTGTCAATCTGTCTGCACAAGTTGGCAATCTGTTGGTCATGTGTACGAGTTACCAAGATTACATAATGATTTTATTATTTCTAACTGGTCAAGGGACCTCCAGAACGTAAGTATCGTGCACTTAACATAAATCTAGAAAGTTTATTATTGAAATGGTAATTGTAACAACCATAAAACGTAAAAATATATACTTTCTACATGTGTCATTCAAGTAATTTATTTGGTATATTGGCGTATTTCATTTCCCTGTTTAACTCACGTCGCCTATTGAATCGTCGTGTTTTAATATTGACGTGTGTTTTATATAATGCGATATACTGCATATACATTTTTTGTTTAAAACAATGCTTTATTGTCTGATTCCCTTTTATGGTTTATTTAATATGTTTGGTCAACTTCTCATACAACGCTGTGACATCCATGTAAAAGAAGTTGCAGCTTTTATTACAGAAAATAAAGAGAACGTAAAGATAGAGACATATATATAGATATGGAAATACGTAAAGATAGAGAAATACATATAGATACATGTATTTACATTTACACTGCAGTCCCACTATTTAACAAATATTGCATGTCACTTCGGGCAATATGGGAGTTTATGGACTGGTCAGTCACCCAAATATATGTATATGGACCGAAGCGAAGAGCTTCGGTCCATATACATATATTTGGGTGACTGACCAGTCCATAAACTCCCATATTGCCCGAAGTGACATGCAATATTTGTTATATTATACCGAATATACATACTGAAGAAAACATTAGAACTTCCTCAACTTGTTGTTTAGTTCCTCATTCGTAAAGTTTTCGAAATCCTCTGTTGTAGATTTTTCTTTTAAATAGGAACGGAAGGTGTTCACTGCGTATTTAGTTGCTTGTTTGGTATTGATGGAGTCCTTCGCATCGGTTATCGAAACAAGTTCGGTTTCGTCCAACACACATTCGCACTCGCCACACGCATACATGTCGCACGCACGAGAGGCCGTCCTTAAATGACCCTAGATGTTAATAGGACGTTAAACAAAATAAACCAAACCAATATCCTAGAGTTCTGTATACATAAGAGAAAACTACACGCATAGATACTTTTATAACCCCAATATTCTATACTTTGTCTTTAATCGTTATACATATATATGACTATGGATTTCCAATATCACTTCCAACAGATATGCAAGGAATTATTTGAGGACACAGAACCTTGACAGGTTCGCTAGAGCCAACCGATGGAAGTCATTAACCGTGAAGTCATTCAAGTCCTTTTCGGCCATATTTTTCAACATGGGCATCTTGAAGAAGGCTTCGATTGAAGAGTATTGGAACTCTATGATGCCAAGTCAGGTTTCATCGTGGTTTAAAACAGTATCATCTAGGAATACTTTCCAAAACATCTTGAAGTTCCTGCACGTAGCTGATCATGAAAGAATGGTAGACAGACAGGTATGGACTTTGTGATCGTTACGTGAACATTATACGATTGACAAATGTATATTGATTAACTTGAATTATTCTACTATCGGAAGTACTTCGCAATGTATATTTTCAGGTCCAGATTGTATAGAAATCGAAACTTATAATTCGTCATCTCCGCTAATTTCTACGAATAAGGAGGTTTGTTTCGTTATTGAATATTACAACACAATGAAGTTAACTTAGGGGAGCCAATACTATGAAAAAAGTCCATGTAAGATAAATCTATCGTACATACCATTTCACGCGGTTTGGTTTGGACATAAACCCAATTTAGAGATGTACCATTTTCTTCATTATGATTATTCCGGATATTTGATTAATTTTACAGCATCCAGCATATGATCCGGCGTCTCGATTCAAACCGCTGTTAACCTTCATAAACCAGTGGAAGTCGTCAAAAAGTGGGGGGGCAAAATTTTTTTTAACCTTAAATTTTACGCACTAAACAAATCGTATGCCATCTCCGCAAAATTAGCCAATAATTATCATTTCAACATCCCATGATAATTTTGATAATTTATGTAGTACAAAATAAGTTATTGACGCAAATCAGGATATATTATTTATGGCAAAACATGAATCACTAGGCCCGGCCAGGATTTTCGAAAGGGCGGGGGGTCCTGTAACTTAGTAATAATGCGAGCGCCGTAGGCGCGAGGCGATTTTTTTTTTTTTTTACGAGGGGTCTGAGGGGCCGCCCAGCGGGTCCAGGGCAGCGCCCTGATAGGGTGTTCAAGGGGGTCTAAGCCCTCCGCGGAAAATGAATATAGCACATTTCCAATAATTCGGGATCAGGCGCGGATCCAGGAGTTTTCGGAAGGGGGGTCCAGTAATTAAGTGATCATGCTAGCGCCGTAGGCGCGAGCCGATTTTTTCCCCTTTTTGCGAGAGGTCTGGGGGCCGCCCAGCGGGTCCCAGGGTGGCGAAGCCCCCCTGTGGATCTGCAATCGAAAGGGGGGGCAGTAATTTAGTGATACAGCGAGCGCCGTAGGAGCGAGGCGAATTTTTTTGGTATTTCCTCGTACCTGTCGGTAATTAGTATCACTCTATTCACATTAAAACCGCGCATTCTTATTCATGTTGTGTTTCTGTCTTGTTCTCATTATGAACTCAATTAAGTTCACAAATTATCATCAACTTATTGAATCTATGTGATGAGGTTAAGCAAAATGTCGTATTAAGATATAAATATTGACTTACCAGGCTCTATTGCAGACGACCGACACACAGGTCTGAGGATTGATATACTAGTATAAAAGTCGGAATGTTCCGGATGTACAAGATAAAGTTTTTATCGTTGCCTTCAAGAAAACATTATCGGTTCGAAAATATACAGATATTTATCGAAATGAATATATTAATTCGTGTTTTTTCCCCTTTTTTAGATTTTGGATGTCAAAAAGTGGGGGGGCAAAAAGATATGTTTGCCCCCCCGCTTCCTACGCCACTGTAAACAGAACCTTCACAAGATTTGTGATTCCAAACCAGGAGTTATGCATTGACGAAACCTTAGTCTCAGCAAGAGGGCATAGTATAATGCGACAATACATTCCTTCTAAAGCCGCAAAATTTGACATAAACTTTTGGATGCTTTGTGAGGCGGCCACTGGCTATGTTCTACAAATGAATGTATATAGAGGTCGACACTTTGATCCAACTCCAAGAGGAGAATTACAGGGAACAAATGTAGTGCTTAGCCTTTTAAGAGATTCCTCGCTTTTTAACAAGGGATACCACGTGTTTTGTGACAGTTTTTTTACCTCCATCAATCTCGCATCAAATCCCCTCGCACACAATACTTATGTTACAGGAACACTGCGCAAAAACCGACCAATGCCACGCACGATTCAACAAGCAGATCCCCTCGCTGGAACTGCCATTTATATGCGACAGAGAGAGACTTTATGTGTAGCGTATAAAGACGCAGTGGATAAGAAACCAGTGCGTATGTTGAGCACATTCCTCCCGGCGCAGGACCTCCACAACGGACGCTCGAGAATAGTCGACCAGTATAACAGGTACATGGGAGCCGCCAATTCTTCCGGCGCTGTTATGAGCGCATATAGCGGACTTCGGCGAAACAAAAAAGTGTGGAAAAAAGTGGTAGTGCATCTATTTCATCGCATCATGATGAATGCGTACCTACTGTACAAAAACAGCACTTCTGATCGAGTAGTGTCACGTCTTAAGTTCATTCAACACGTGATTGAAGATATGGCTGGAGTTCAGCGCAATATCGAGAGGCCAAGACAAAGAAACCGTGTCGATATCCTCCCGCGGCGGAAAGAAAAAGACTGTTGCGTTTGCTCAAACCGTGCCCGTGGAGGTATAAGACGTCGCAGTCGAACCGCGTGTACTCTATGTAAGAGAGGTCTACACAGAGAGTGCGTCAGACAACACCAATGTATAGAGCTGTAGTTTCTCAGATTGAAACTAGTTTGAGCTCAATATTGTACAGGAAAACGAAATGATCTTTATGATCAAGACACGTATAGGCCTATGATTTTCTCTTCAAGCGAGGCTAAACTTCGAGCAGTTTAAGGAATACCAGTCAGTTGGCAGAGACGTCATATCATACTGCCCACTCATCTCGTCATATCATTCCGACATCTGACCCAACACGTCATACTGACATCCTAACTGGTCACACCATACTGACATCCTAACTGGTCACATCATACTGACATCCCACGTGGTCACATCATACTGACATCCCACCCGGTCACATCATACTGACAACTGACGTGGTCACATTATACTGACACCCCAACTGGTCATATATCATACTGACACCCCACCCGGTCACATCATACTGACATCCCACGTGGTCACATCATACTGACATCCCACGTGGTCACATCATACTGACATCCCAGCCGGTCACATCATACTGACATCCTAACTGGTCACACCATACTGACATCCTAACTGGTCACACCATACTGACATCCTAACTGGTCACATCATACTGACAACTCACGTGGTCACATTATACTGACATCCTAACTGGTCACATCATACTGACATCCTAACTGGTCACACCATACTGACATCCTAACTGGTCACATCATACTGACAACTCACGTGGTCACACCATACTGACATCCTAACTGGTCACATCATACTGACATCCTAACTGGTCACACCATACTGACATCCTAACTGGTCACATCATACTGACACCCCACCCGGTCACATCATACTGACAACTCACGTGGTCACATTATACTGACACCCCAACTGGTCATATGTCATACTGACACCCCACCCGGTCACATCATACTGACACATCACCCAGTCACATTATACAGACACATCACCCAGTCACATCATACTGACACCCCACCCGGTCACATCATACTGACACATCACCAAGTCACATCATACTGACACCTCACCCGGTCACATCATACTGACACCTCACCCTGTCACATCGTACTGACACATCACCCGGTCACATCGTACTGCCCACTCATCTCGTCATATCATTCCGACATCTGACCCAACACGTCATACTGACATCCTAACTAGTCACATCATACTGACATCCTAACTAGTCACATCATACTGACATCCTAACTGGTCACATCATACTGACATCCCACGTGGTCACATCATACTGACATCCCAGCCGGTCACATCATACAGACACCTCACCCGGTCACGTCATACTGACACCACACCTGGTCACATCGTACTGACGCCTCACACGGTCACATCATACTGACACATCATCTGGTCACATCATACTGACACCTCACCCGGTCACATCATACAGACACATCACCCAGTCACATCATACTGACACCCACGTGGACACATAATACTGACAACCCACGGGATCACATCATACTGACACCTCACCCGGTCACATCATACTGACACCGTACCAAGTCACATCATACTGACACCCCACCCGGTCACATCATACTGCCCACTCATCTCGTCATATCATTCCGACATCTGACCCAACACGTCATACTGACATCCTAACTAGTCACATCATACTGACATCCTAACTAGTCACATCATACTGACATCCTAACTGGTCACATCATACTGACATCCCACGTGGTCACATCATACTGACATCCCAGCCGGTCACATCATACAGACACCTCACCCGGTCACGTCATACTGACACCACACCTGGTCACATCGTACTGACGCCTCACACGGTCACATCATACTGACACATCATCTGGTCACATCATACTGACACACCATCTGGTCATATATCATACTGACTCCCTACCCGGTCACATCATACTGACACCTTTCCCAGGGTTGCCAACCTGTAAGTAGCCAAATGTGGTAGATCTCCCACATTGGGCTCTTCCAATGTTATGTGTGAGACTTTTTTTACGACATCGCGGCGTCATGGCGTTTTATTATATGATTTAATGTTGTAGAAAAAATATCAGACATTAACAGATGTTTAAGCCATTTATTCAATATATTTTCTTGCTTTGAAATCTTCTCCTTTGGAGCAAGCTGATAAGTCAATAATTTCCTCCTCAAGTGAATCCTTCTCCTCATCCTTGGTGACATTACATGTAATCTAGCTGCCAGTTGTGGAACTTAAAGAACTAAATAAGTTTCCAATAGTTTTTGTAAGTTGATTACTAATAGTTTTATTCTATAGTTTAGGGTTAAGATTACAAAATGTTTTGAAGCAATGGATAACTGTTCTATTTATGTATATGAATGTACCATTTAAACACATTTACACAAAAAAAGCCATGTCAAAGAAGGATCATGCAGGGGGAGCTTTGCAATCATGTTGTCTGTCACTGCCATATAGAATTCCCGACAGGCATACAAAAGTAAAAATAAAATGCGATTACTTATGAATTATCTGTCAAGAGTTTAATTTCTAGCTGTGGTAATTATATAAAGTTTTACCTGAAAAACCAACTCAGTGCCAACTGAAAAATGTGGCGTTTTATATCACATACTGCGCTTGATCTGATCGAAAAGTTAGCTTTAAACAACTTGCAATAGGCATGCTCATTTCCGAAAACACTTTTAGAAATCCAATCGTAATTTTTTCCCCATGACGTTTCTTTGAACTTGTCGAGCTTAGTGGAGCAGATAGCGATCTTTTCCTTTTAGGTGACGGCATATTTCACGAAATATCAAAGGGATTGTTCAGTTATCAACTGAGAATGTGAATATTACTCACTATATTTGTAGGACTCAGCTTAGATATCGCTTTCAGAAGTCGGCTCTCCGAGCGCGTAAGTTACCAGGTCACATCATACAGACATCGCACCCGGTTACATAATATTGACACTCCATCCGGTCACATCATACTGACACATCACCCTTTCACATAATACCATACTGACACATCACCCGGTCACATCATACTGACACCTCACCTGGTCACATCATACTGACACCTTACCCGGTCACATCATACTGACATCTCACTCGGTCATATCGTACTGACACCCCATCAAGTCACATCAAACTGACACCTCATCCGGTCACATCATACTGTCACCCCACCCGGTCACATATCATAGTGACAGCTCACGCGGTCACATCATACTGACACCTCACGCGGTCACATCATACTGACACCTCACGCGGTCACAACATACTGACATATCACCAAGTCACATCATACTGACACATCACCCGGTCATATCATATTGACACCTCACCCAGTCACATCATACTGACATCTCACCCGGTCACATCATACTGACACCTCATCCGGTCACATCTTACTGATACATTATCCGGTCACATCATACTGACACCTCACGCAGTCACATCATACTGACATCTCACGCGGTCACATCATACTGACACCCCACCCGGTCATATCATACTGACACATCACCCGGTCATATCATACTGACACCTCATCCGGTCACATAATACTGACACCTTACCCGGTCACATATTACTGACACATCACCCGGTCACATCATACTGACACATCATCTGGTCATATCATACTGACACAACATCTCGTCATATATCATACTGACACACCATCTCGTCATATCATACTGACACCCCACCCGGTCACATCATACTGACACATCATACTGACACATCCCCCGGTCACATCATACTGACACCCCACCCGGTCACATCATACTGACACCTTACCCGGTCACATCATACTGTCACATCACCCGGTCACATCATATGACACCTTACCCGGTCTTATAATAATGGAAACCCCACCCGGTCACATTCCCATATACATCACCCAGTCAATCATACTGACACCCCAACGGGTAATATCATGCTGTTTACATCTGCGGTCACATATAATTGACACACCACTCGGTCACATCATCTGACACATCAACGTGGTCACCCATATCATACTGACACCCCACCGGTCAAATAATACTGACACCGTACCGGTCACATCATACTGACACCTTTACCCTGTGTCATATAATACTGACACCCCACCCGGTCATCATCATACTGATACACCTCACCCAGTCAACCTCATACTGACCACCCCACCGTGTCATATCATACTTACGGTTACCAGTCCGTAGGCGAGCCTGCTTCACATATCACACTGACACCCCACCCGGTCCACATCAATCCTTTCAACATCACGCGGTCACAGAATTACCTGACACCCAACTGACACCCCACCCGGTCACATCATACTGACACATGACGCGGTCACATATTATTCTGACACCCCACCCGGTCACATCATAGAGTCACATCACGCGGTCACATATCATACTGACACCCCACCCAGTCACATCATACTGTCACATCACCCGGTCACATATCATACTATCATACTGACACCCCACCTGGTCACACCATACTGTCATATCATGCGGTCACATATCATACTGACACCACACCCGGTCACATCATACTGACACATCACCCGGTCACACATCACACTGACACCCCACCTGGTCACATCATACTGACACATGACGCGGTCACATATCATACTGTCACATCATACTGACACCTCACCCGGTCACTTCACCCAGTCACATCATACTGACACATGACGCGGTCACATATCATACTGTCACATCATACTGACACCTCACCCGGTCACTTCACCCAGTCACATCATACTGACACATCACCCGGTCACACATCACACTGACACCCCACCTGGTCACATCACCCGGTCACATCATACTGACACATGACGCGGTCACATATCATACTGTCACATCATACTGACACCTCACCCGGTCACTTCACCCAGTCACATCATACTGACACTTCAACTGGTCACATCATACTGACACCTTACCCGGTCACATCATACTGACATCTCACTCGGTCATATCATACTGACACCCCATCAAGTCACATCAAACTGACACCTCACCCGGTCACATCATACTGACACATGACGCGGTCACATATCATACTGTCACATCATACTGACACCTCACCCGGTCACTTCACCCAGTCACATCATACTGACACTTCAACTGGTCACATCATACTGACACCTCACCCGGTCACATATCATACTGACACCTCAGCCGGTCACATAATACTGACAACCTACGGGGTCACATCAAACTGACACCTCACCCGGTCACATCATACTGTACTTATACCGTACCCGGTCACATATCATACTGACACCTCACCCTGTCACATCATACTGACAACCTACGGGGTCACATCATACTGACACCTCACGCGGTCACATCATACTGACACCTCACGCGGTCACATCATACTGACACCTCACGCGGTCACATCATACTGACACATCCTCCGTTCACATCATACTGATATATCACCCGGTAAAATCATACTGACACCTCACCCAGTCACATCATACTGACACCTCAACCGGTCACACCATACTGACACCTAACCCGGTCACATCATACTGACACCCCACCCGGTCACATCATACTGTCACATCACCCGGTCACATATCATACTGACACCTCACCCGGTCACATCATACTGACACATCACGCGATCACATATCATACTGACACCCACCCGGTCAAATCATACAGTCACATCACACGGTCACATATCATACTGACACCGCACCAAGTCACATCATACTGTCACATCACCCGGTCACATATCATACTGACACCCCACCCATTCACATCATACTGTCATCTCATGCGGTCACATATCATACTGACACCACACCCGGTCACATTATACTGACACATCACCCGTTCACATCATACTGACACATCACCCGGTCACATCATACTGACACCCCACGCGGTCACATCATACTGACACCTCACCCGGTCACACCATACTGACACCTCACCCGGTCACATCATACTGACACCCATCCCGGTCACATCATACTGTCACATCACCCGGTTACACATCATACTGACACCTCAGCCGGTCACATCATAATGACACATCACGTGGTCACATATCATACTGACACCCACCCGGTCAAATCATACAGTCACATCACGCGGTCACATATCATACTGACACCCCACCCATTCATATCATACTGTCATCTCATGCGGTCACAAATCACACTGACACCCCACCCAGTCACATCACCCGGTCACATTATACTAACACATGACGCGGTCACATATCATACTGTCACATCATACTGACACCCCACCCGGTCACATCATACTGACACCTTACCCGGTCACATCATACTGTCACCACACCCGGTCACATCATACTGACACCTTACCCGGTCATATAATACTGACACCCCACCCGGTCACATCACACTGATACATCACCCAGTCACATCATACTGACTCCTCACCTGGTCACATCACACCGACTCATCACCCGTTCACATCATACTGTCACCTTATGCGGTCACATATCATACTGACACATCACCCGGTCACATCACACTGACACCCCACCGGTCACATCATACTGTTACCTCCTGCGGTCACATATCATACTGACACCCCACTCGGTCACATCATACTGTCACATCTCGCGGTCACATATCATACTGACACCCCACCCGGTCACATCATACTAACACGTCAAGCGGTCACATATCACACTGACACCCCACCCGGTCACATCATACTGTCACATCACGCGGTCACATATTATACTGACACCCCAACCGGTCACATCATACTGACACATCACGCGGTCATATATCATACTGACACCCCACCCGGTCACATCATACCGTCACATCACGCGTCACATATCATACTGACACCCCACCCGGTCAAATCATACAGTCACATCACGCGGTCACATATCATACTGACACCCCACCCATTCATATCATACTGTCATCTCATGCGGTCACAAATCACACTGACACCCCACCCAGTCACATCACCCGGTCACATTATACTAACACATGACGCGGTCACATATCATACTGTCACATCATAATGATGCCTCACCCGGTCACATCATCCGGTCACATCATACTGACACCCCACCCGGTCACATCATACTGACACCCCACCCGGTCACATATCATACTGACACCTAACGCGGTCACATCACACTGATACATCAACCGTTCACGTCATACTGTCACCTTATGCGGTCACATATCATACTGACACATCACCCGGTCACATCATACTGACACATCACCCGGTCACATCATACTGACACCCCACCCGGTCACATCATACTGACACCTTACCCGGTCACATCATACTGTCACCTCACCCGGTCACATCATACTGACACCTTACCCGGTCATATAATACTGACACCCCACCCGGTCACATCACACTGATACATCACCCAGTCACATCATACTGACTCCTCACCTGGTCACATCACACCGACTCATCACCCGTTCACATCATACTGTCACCTTATGCGGTCACATATCATACTGACACATCACCCGGTCACATCACACTGACACCCCACCGGTCACATCATACTGTTACCTCCTGCGGTCACATATCATACTGACACCCCACTCGGTCACATCATACTGTCACATCTCGCGGTCACATATCATACTGACACCCCACCCGGTCACATCATACTAACACGTCAAGCGGTCACATATCACACTGACACCCCACCCGGTCACATCATACTGTCACATCACGCGGTCACATATCATACTGACACCCCACCCGGTCACATCATACTGACACATCACGCGGTCATATATCATACTGACACCCCACCCGGTCACATCATACCGTCACATCACGCGTCACATATCATACTGACACCCCACCCGGTCACATCATATTGTCATCTCATGCGGTCACATATCATACTGACACCACACCCAGTCACATCATACTGACACATCACCCGGTCACACATCACACTGAAACCCCACCCGGACACATCAACCGGTCACATCATACTGACACATCATGCGGTCACATATCATACTGTCACATCATACTGACACCTCACCCGGTCACATCATACTGACATGTCACGCGGTCACATATCATACTGTCACATCATACTGACACCTCACCCGGTCACATCATACTGACACAATACGCGGTCACATATCATACTGTCACATCTCGCGGTCACATCATGCGGTCACATATCATACTGTCACATCAAACTGACACCTCACCCGGTCACATCACCCGGTCACATCATACTGACACGTCACGCGGTCACATATCATACTGACACCACACCCGGTCACATTATACTGACACATCACCCGTTCACATCATACTGACACATCACCCGGTAAAATCATACTGAGACCTCACCCAGTCACATCATACTGACACCTCACCCGGTCACACCATACTGACACCTCACCCGGTCACATCATACTGACACCCTACCCGGTCACATCATACTGACACATCACGTGGTCACATATCATACTGACACCCACCCGGTCAAATCATACAGTCACATCACGCGGTCACATATCATACTGACACCCCACCCATTCATATCATACTGTCATCTCATGCGGTCACAAATCACACTGACACCCCACCCAGTCACATCACCCGGTCACATTATACTAACACATGACGCGGTCACATATCATACTGTCACATCATAATGACGCCTCACCCGGTCACATCATCCGGTCACATCATACTGACACCCCACCCGGTCACATCATACTGACACCCCACCCGGTCACATATCATACTGACACCTAACGCGGTCACATCACACTGATACATCAACCGTTCACATCATACTGTCACCTTATGCAGTCACATATCATACTGACACATCACCCAGTCACATCATACTGACACCCCACCCGGTCACATCATACTGACACCTTACCCGGTCACATCATACTGTCACATCACCCGGTCACATCATACTGACACCTTACCCGGTCACATAATACTGACACCCCACCCGGTCACATCATACTGTCACATCACCCAGTCACATCATACTGACACATCACCCGGTCACATCACACCGACTCATCACCCGTTCACATCATACTGTCACCTTATGCGGTCACATATCATACTGACACATCACCCGGTCACATCACACTGACACCCCACCGGTCACATCATACTGTTACCTCCTGCGGTCACATATCATACTGACACCCCACCCGGTCACATCATACTAACACGTCAACCGGTCACATATCACACTGACACCCCACCCGGTCACATCATACTGTCACCTCACCCGGTCACATCATACTGACACAATACGCGGTCACATATCATACTGTCACATCTCGCGGTCACATCATGCGGTCACATATCATACTGTCACATCAAACTGACACCTCACCCGGTCACATCACCCGGTCACATCATACTGACACGTCACGCGGTCACATATCATACTGACACCTCACCCGGTCACATCATACTGACCACCTCACCCGTTCACATCATACTGACACCTCACCCGGTCGAATCATACTGACACCCCACGCGGTCACATCATACTGACACCTCACCCGGTCACACCATACTGACACCTCACCCGGTCACATCATACTGACACCCCACCCGGTCACATCATACTGACACATCACCCGGTCACATATCATACTGACACCCACCCGGTCAAATCATACAGTCACATCACGCGGTCACATATCATACTGACACCCCACCCATTCATATCATACTGTCATCTCATGCGGTCACAAATCACACTGACACCCCACCCAGTCACATCACCCGGTCACATTATACTAACACATGACGCGGTCACATATCATACTGTCACATCATAATGACGCCTCACCCGGTCACATCATCCGGTCACATCATACTGACACCCCACCCGGTCACATATCATACTGACACCTAACGCGGTCACATCACACTGATACATCAACCGTTCACATCATACTGTCACCTTATGCAGTCACATATCATACTGACACATAACCCAGTCACATCATACTGACACATCACCCGGTCACATCATACTGACACCCCACCCGGTCACATCATACTGACACCTCATCCGGTCACATCATACTGTCACCTCACCCGGTCACATCATACTGACACCTTACCCGGTCACATAATACTGACACCTCACCCGGTCACATCATACTGACATATCACCCGGTCACATCATACTGACACCCATCCCGGTCACATCATTCTGTCACATCACCGGTCACATCATACTGACACCTTACCCGGTCACATAATACTGACACCTCACCCGGTCACATCATACTATCACATCACCCAGTCACATCCTACTGACACATCACCCGGTCATATCATACTGACACATCACCCGGTCACATAATACTGACACCCCACCCGGTCACATCATACTGACACCCCACCCGGTCACATCATACTGTCACATCACCCGGTCACATATTACTGACACATCACCCGGTCACATCATACTGACACATCACCCGGCCACATCATACTGACACCCTACCCGGTCACATCATACTGACACATCACCCGGTCACATCATACTGACACCTTACCCGGTCACATCATTCTGTCACATCACCGGTCACATCATACTGACACCTTACCCGGTCACATCATACTGACACATCACCCGGTCACACATCACACTGAAACCCCACCCGGACACATCAACCGGTCACATCATACTGACACATCATGCGGTCACATATCATACTGTCACATCATACTGACACCTCACCCGGTCACATCATACTGACATGTCACGCGGTCACATATCATACTGTCACATCATACTGACACAATACGCGGTCACATATCATACTGTCACATCATACTGACACATCATGCGGTCACATATCATACTGTCACATCAAACTGACACCTCACCCGGTCACATCACCCGGTCACATCATACTGACACGTCACGCGGTCACATATCATACTGTCACATCATACTGACACCTCACCCGGTCACATCATACTGACACCTCACGCGGTCACATATCATACTGTCACATCATACTGACACCTCACCCGGTCACATCATACTGTCACATCACGCGGTCATATATCATACTGACACATCATACTTACACCTCACCCGGTCACATCACCCGGTCACATCATACTGTCATATCATACTGACACATCACGCGGTGACATATCATACTGTCACATCACACTGACACCCCACCCGGTCACATCATACTGACACATCACGCGGTCACATAGTATATTATCACATCACCCGGTCACGTCATACTGTCATATCATACTGACACGTCACGCGGTCACACACCATACTGACACGTCACGCGGTCACACATCATACTGACACATCACGCGGTCACATATCATACTGTCATATCACACTGACACCCCACCTGGTCACATCATACTGACACATCACGCGGTCACATATCATACTGTCACATCACCCGGTCACATATCATACTGTCACATCACCCGGTCACATATCATACTGTCACATCACAACATGATATTTACATCCTGACAACGATAATTCCTATAGAAAATGAACACGAAAGACGAGGTTGAAAACACGTTGATTTTTTTTCTCTTTTTTTTTCTCTCTCTATCTGAAAATGCAGTCCTTCTAATCTAGGAGCAATCTTCGCATCCTTTTATGACCCAACCCCGGAACAATATGATAAATCTGCTATAATTTGTAAGGAAAAAAAACACTCCTCAATTTTTTGCTAAGTCGCCCACGGTGTGGGTATGACCCAAGATGTCCCAATACACTTGTACATGAATTATGTAACATACAGTAAAATCTCACAGTTTATCGATATTATATATTTTGACATTGTCAAGTCTTTTTTGATTGATTGGTATTAGTTAACTTATATGAATTGAGACATTTACGTATTTTACACGTGTGGCACCGAAGACGCCTTTGGGCTTTACATCCGGGCACCTATGAAACGCCAAATTGAAATATATATCACATATAACATTGTCATTAGTTCACGAAACACCGGTATATATATATAAAATATAATTGTACTTAGTTCATGAAACTAATTGTCGTTATGTTGCATAATTTACTCCAAGTACGAAGCTGCATTTCAAGTTGACGATTAGTGATCGAAACCACAGGGGCTTGTCTATAATACATATATATATTGACCATCATTTGGAAAATCGTGCCAAGCCCCTGTGATCGAAACCCCCGCCTACTCGATAAAACTGCATGTGTACTTGTACGTCAACCACACGTGTTCGCATTCCGGAATACATTAAAGGGATAATTCATTTCATGACAAGCTATACCAGCCCTTTGCCATGTTAAACTTGATATACAAGATCTTAAAATATTTTTGCTATCTCTTTAATTTGAGAGTGCTCTTCTCATGTTAAAACGTAAATTTAAAAACATTGAGTATGGTATGATAATGACAGGCGTTAAAAGGACAAAATATGTATCAATATAAATGACTCTGTGTTCGAATTCAACTTCATTATCTCTATTATAATTACAAGTGTAATTTGATGGTTCAAGTGCAAGTTCTTTATTGACTTCTGTGTGAATCAGGAATAACAGAAATAATGTATACATGGGTTATCATGATATATTTAATCACAAAATCCTAAATTAACACAGTAGTGAAAACCATGTGTTGATAATCAGGTGGTCAACTGATAAAAGTTTATGTAACAACAGTATATATTAAATTGTATCAATTTCAATTGGACATGTAATTGAATGATGAAGACCAGCTGAAGATTCTGAAATGAAACACATTTAAAAACTAACATATTGGTTTAAATCTTTTGCTTGAAATCGATTATATATAGTTCCCCCCCCCCCCCCCCCCCCCCCCCCCCCCCCCCCATAAAGCTGCCAGTTACATATTCTATATCGGAACAGCTGAAACCTACCAAACAGCTGATGTAGGTCCCATATCCGAAACATTTATTGCTAAAATAAACGGTGACATTGGAAAATGTGTTAGTATGAGTATCTCTGATGACAAACAGCAAGATTTAGGCATGTCAAACTAATTGTCATTTTTTCTAAACGGAGAAAACACTGCTAAAACTTTCACCTCGTAGTGTTCCAGTGTAGTTGTTGAAAGGAAAAGTTTACCGCTTGACCTTTGACCTGCGGTAAATGACCCGGATCAAAGAGGGTGGAGGGGAATTGTGCAAAACGTCTATTGGTTATGTACACTGATTGGTCAGCCAATCAGAAACGTTTTGTCTGTTCTGTGTGGAGGAACATCAACATCAACATGGGTTTTGCATACTCTGTGTTACCAGTCGAGGGAAACCCCACACACAGAACATCCGACGATGTATTCATCATGTCATTAGTACTAACCAGAGAAGTATATCATATATCTAGCCTAACTAGGGGCACGGTTTGGATTTGGAGTAGATCAAGGCACTAATTATATAAGCTTAGGCCTATTTGTAACGTCTGCTCCAACATTCGACACTGGAAACTCAACAACATCGGCACCTGGCTTTGCTGGACATGGAACAACGCCGTTTGCTGGAGGTAAACAGATTATTTACCTAGATACCAGATGTTTAGTATGTTATGCTGAGGCGGATACAGAATTTTGAAAAATGTTTGGGGTTTTTGCCGCTTTACTTATCCGGGGGGGGGGGGGGGGGGGTTCTCCTCCGAAAAGAAAAGAAATATATAGACTAGAGTTCTGTGGTGCATTATAGTTCATCATCAACCCCCTACATTAGAGATTTAAAAATTAAAATCTTTGGAAGGTTTTTCCTCAACCCCACCTTTTTGTTATTAATGGAATCGTTGTGATAACGACCAGCTGATCAGTCTTGGATCAGGTAATGGACCGCTAACATTTTGGAGAGGGGGATGGAGGATGGAACACATTATAATTTACCCTATTACATAGTTATAGTTTGCATGATACTTAAGAGATTTGGACTAAATATTGCCTGCTTAAAAACAAATATAAACCAGGTAGTAACTTTATTTGTTTAACAATATATGAGCTAATCTTATTTATAATGTACAAGTTTATTCATTTTAATCAAACCATATATTTATCAAGTGACATGATTCTAACCAATAATAAGATAACCTAGTACAACAATGTTAAGATAACCTAGTACAACAATGTTATCACTTGCAAGTTGTAGCATTTTATAAAATACAAATTTTGATATAAATCATTTGATGTAATTCGGTTGAGGAATAGCTATGAATAGCTACATACATTGTAATTACAATAGGCCAATTACTAGACAATAATATTCTTACCTTTGACATCTGAAAGTTAATACCAGCAAAACCAAAATAATGATTTTTGGAAGGAAAATAATTCCTGATGATCTGAATTTTACAGATGGTGAAGATAATCAACATTTTTTAAATCAGATAAGATATAAGTTTAAGTTATCAAATCATGATAATTGTATTTTTGAATGAAATTTACAGATTTTTGTCACTAGAAACTGAAAAAGCTTATATAAAATCTAATTTGCTACAGTTTGTGAAACAGAAACTTTTTGAACTTGGATTAGGTGTTATATGGACGAGACTTGCTCCTCAGTTTCCCTTGATCAAACGGCGTTTAGAGGATTAGGCTAAGCAAACCTTATTTAACTCTTTGAATAATTCTTGTAAATGTGATCTGTATAATAAGTATATAGACGAAAGCAAAAAAAAAGACAGAAAAAAACTTAGGTTATTACATGGTACATTGTATCATATATTTGTTGAATGCGTGCATGTACAAAAAGCTGAAAAAATACAATTCTGATATATGCCAAGTGAAACACAGGTAAATCTCAGGTGATTGTACAGGTAAAAAAGGACATCTTATATGAAACAGTACATAATTGCATCCCTATTGTTTCCTAAAACAACACCTATCTATTGTTTAAAAAAATGTTGGCATTCAGAGAACACCCGTTTTTACCCATACCTTAGGAAAATGGTGGGTTTTTTCACTCGTATCTTAAGAAAGTGTAGTGACCTTTATCTTCAAAAATATAACTTTTACTTCCCACAATTTTCAATACATTAATTTTGTTATTGATATGGAAGGTTAGTTGTTACAAAGATCTATAACATATAATATAAAACAAGTGGACAAGGATTAATATTTTTGTTGCCTTTTATTTAATTCAAGCATTTTTAGCAATAGCAGAGATGTGATCTAAAAATGGACCTAACAGTAATGCTTCTCGTCCATGTTCAGGTAACATTAGGTCCATGAATCAATCTTTTCATGTTTAGATAAAGTTCAGTATTTGTTCCTACCTATAACTTGTTATTTCTTTGATATATGTTTTGACTCCTTTTCAGACTTTATTCCCTTCTGCGAAAACTGCATGCAGAAACTTTATAAATAACCACAGTGGTTTTCGCTTGGAAAGGGCTATTTTTTCTTACTATTCATGAAACACTTTACAATAAAAGGCTTATCTGACAAGTGTCACTGTGACATGAATTATAATCTGTTAAAAATTGGTTTTACCTGCATGATTGATGAGAGTATGAGTATTTTGAGTATCAATTGTTATATTTTTTTGACGCTGACCGAAGTGATGTCATGTGATCATGATCTGGGTTGCATTTATACGGTGATCAATACCATCTGGTTTAACACAGGAGTAATGGGAGACTGTCACACAGAATGTAAATATTCTTTGTTTTCTTTCAGGACAATACTTTGTTGGTGGTAATTTATACAGAGCCTAGTCAAACGCAAAATCACATGTTTTTCCTTTAAAATGTGTATCGTGGATCAGTGATAGCATGATGAAATATTTTCTTTTATAAAACTCTCAAAATTAGCACATCTGTTGGTCGTAGTGATGTTTACAATAACTGTACCGTCCATGACAGAGGCAATATACAAAATCTGGGATGTCCATGATAATATTTATTGCAGTCTCCTAGCTACCATGAAGGTCTTCAGTTCTCATTAGAGCTGTGATATATTTGTTTGGTATATTCGAATGGTATTCGAATATTCGGTAGTGTACAGTCGATACTTAAGAAAATGTAATTATTTCTGATTTACTAAGCTTGATAGACGACTGAAAAGCTATAGATAAGTGATATATACAAATGAAGAATGGCCAGAACTCTGTCGAAAGCTCACTTTAATAATCGTAAAAAAATCACCAAGTTCGTCAGCGACGACAATGTAAACATAGCTGGCCTACCTCATTGGCAATCTTTTGTCTGTCATATTGTCAATGTCAGAAGAAGGAATATTTGCATTATAAGACCAATAAATAATTTTTAAAAAATCAACGTTCACTACATTGGGTCCGTATGTAAAATAACATGAAATAAAACGACCGCGAACTGTCAACATGGTAAATTTTCCTCTGTCGGTTGAGTGCTTGTAACCGGGAATGTTGCTATTGTTTCAAAGCGTTTTATTGACACGGACGTAATGCATATGGCGCACCACATGGTTGACAGTACTGTACACAGTACGGATATGAAAGATAGCAGCACTGTACCTTATTTACGATGTCATGTCAGAAAAATGTTTATATCTTTTCATTCATGCATTTTGGAACCTATTCATGTCAAAATAGTTGTATATACA
>NW_022980024.1:0-16044 GCF_902652985.1 Pecten maximus | reverse complement strand
CGAAACACCCACATTTCGGTCATGTGTTCTGATTGTTACTAACCGATTACGACAACAGTCAGTGTGACAGTCATCAGGGACATCAGTCTGGACCCCACCACAGGTCGTCTGTGGTTCTGTTGTTATACTGATAAAACTATCTGTGAAGTATCTACACCAACTACACCAGTCACAAGATTCACTACAGAGGATCTCCCAGTCAGTCTGTGTGTGACCAGGGAGGGTCGGGTAGTGGTGGGTACAGAGGGTGGTAGACAGGGGTACAAGGTGGGGGTGTATACAGTGGACGGTCAGGTGTTACATACAGACATTGTGGAGGGGGTAGTATGGTCAATATCACAATGTGGTGTTACAGGTAATATAGCTGTAGTAGTGGGTAATAAACGTATCATTGTGTACAACTCAACACTCCAGTCACTGGTCAACTACCAGGGGGAGGGGATACAGGCCCGGGTGGAGGGGATACAGGTACAGGGGTCAGTCACACCAGAACAGTTTGGTCCTCATACAGTTGTATATGACAGTAAGGGTAATATTGTTATTGCTGACAAGACAAGGAACACAATAGAACTGATAAGTGGAGAAGGGAAGTACATAAACACACTTCACACAAACAAAGGAGACCAGGGGGCAGTAGGTATACAGAAGGGTGATGTGTTGTGGTCACGCTCAAAGTTAGATACAGGAAAGCGGGGACTCAAACTCCTCAAGTATTATAGTGACTGAGTGACTCAACCTTGAGTGAGGATACAGACAATTTATATCAGTGGCTTAAACAACATGAACTTTACATTGTTATATCATCATACATTTCTCAACATGTATGTACACATTACAAACGGCATGTAATTGATGTTATTTACCGTTAAATATACTGTTTGTATACTTTTATAAACATGTCCCTGTGATACCTGTTTCTCAACACGTAGAATGTGTTAAATGTACGTTAATATAGTTTTATAAACATGTCCCTGTGATACATTTCAACTACTGTTTCTCAACATGTAGAATGTGTTTACCGTTAAATGTGCTGTACATATAATTTTATCAATACACACAGACCGCGTGATTGTAACCACGTCACTTTGATACATTTCAACTACTCTTTCTCAACATGTAGAATGTGTTTACCGTTAAATGTACTGTAAATATAATTTTATCAATACACACAGACCGCGGGGTTGTAAACACGTCACTGTGATACATTTCAACTACTGTAACGAAATCTGAAAACAGAATCCCTGCATCTGTTTTATGTGTATAACCTGACTCCCCCTACCTCTTCAAGTGGCTCGTTCCATTCGAATTTAATTGACACAGAGAAAAAGTTTTTTTTAAAGTTAACATACACTGGTCATGTGACATCATCAGTAGTATCACCAGTTCCAATCGATGTAACGTGTAGTGTCTTTACGGTTTATATGTAATAAATATTTCTTGAAACGATAACGATTAGTTATTTTATGTTATTTCAGTTAATGTACAGAAAACTCGGCGAGAGTTGACAGTATATGATGTATATGAAATACAGGAATTCAGTAGACGGAGTTGACAGTATATGAGATACAGGAATTCGGTAGTCCGAGTTGACAGTATATGAGATACAGGAATTCTGTAACCTGAGTTGACTGTATATGAGATAAAGGAATCCGGTAGCCCAAGTTGACAGGAATTCGGAAGCCTGAGTTGACAGTTTATGAGATACAGGAATTCAGTAGCCCGAGTTGACAGTATGGGATACAGGAATTCGGTAGTCTGAGTTGACAGTATGGGATACAGGAATTCGGTAGCCTGAGTTGACAGTATGGGATACAGGAATTCAGTAGCCCGAGTTGACAGTATATGGGATACAGGAATTCGGTAGCCTGAGTTGACAGTATATGAGATACAGGAATTCGGTAGCCTGAGTTGACAGTATATGAGATGAGGGTTTCTTTTCTTCGAGTTGCGAGTTGCGAGTTGGAAAATGCGAGTTGCGAGTTAAAAAATGCGAGTTGCGAGTTGCAAAATGCGAGTTGCGAGTTACAAAATGCGAGTTGCGAGTTGCAAAATGCGAGTTGCGAGTTGCAAAATGCGAGTTGCGAGTTACAAAATGCCATTATTAATGTTTCTTTAAAAAAAGTGTTGGTCTTTAAAACATACATCCCCAGAAAGCATGTGATTGTCATCGTAGGCTTCATTTTATCGCTAAAACTTTGTGCAACCGACATTGTTTTCTTGTGCACTTTCACATATATACGTAGAAAAACATAGAAATGTTTTTTAATAATCAGTAGACATAAAGTCTACTTATATCTGTATTACTTCGGTTACTGAATTCAACATAATGTTACAGTAAAAAAGTCTATCACAGAGTTAGTATCATGGTTTTATCTGTTGTATCATGTCAGGAATTTTGATTTGACATGTAATGAGTCGAAATGACTTCCACAAGCCGGAATTAATTATTGTTAAGTGAAAGTAGAAGTTTCTAATGTATCAGTTAACAAAAGATTGTCACACCTTACCATTGGGTGGGGCGTACAGTAGTTGTACTTATTGTCTCGTTCACTTTCTTTGTAAATCAATTCATTTGAAAGATTACGTGAGCGGGTGTTGACCCAATTAGGTCACAAGCATCCTTTAAGGAAGAGGAACACATGTGTTCATGACAATCCAAGGTGCTCATTCAGCCTCTCCTTACATTAAAATGACCGCTGTCGTCGACGCTTGACCGGGGGAATCCTTGAGACATCGGTGTATAAAAATCACTCGTCGCACACATTCTTATCGGGAGATTTTTCACGAAGCCGGAAACAACCAAACTACAAAAACGTATACTATACTACACTACACATAAACTACACACATGGCCGTTGTTTACATTCCGTGTATACGTGAACTTGCCTTAGCATATATTTCAATATATTAGCAAACTTTTCTCATAATAACTGCCGAATATAATCAGACACAGAACTAAATACTTAATTTTAAAATAAATCAATATTAAATATGCATTAAATGTTGAAAAAAAAAATCTTTAGATATGACCACGAAAAATTAAATTGTATTATTCTTTAAAACATAACAACATGTGAATAAAATTAATTTTGTTGATTCGAAACCAGAACCTTCGGGTCACTAAAGCGATGGATCTACCATATGAGCTATACGGACTTATATCTAGGAGAGGCTCATGTAATCAATTATAGTCAGTCTGGTTAATACGAAAATTAAAATATTTTATCACCTACCTTTTTTTTCAATTTTAGATACCAGGGCATCGGATGACCACTCTTTAAAAATAGGATTTTAGTTTGTTTTGGCACATAGCTCCGCCCATTTGTTAATTACCAGTTTATAAGTTTTTTAACTCGCAACTCGCATTTCGCAACTCGCAACTCGCATTTTGTAACTCGCAACTCGCATTTTGCAACTCGAATCTTTACCGAAAGTGGTATACAGAGAAAGAAAATATTTATTCAACAATTGCCTTCGGAGGTGTTATATACGGTAATAATAAAAACTATATAAAAATATCAGCGTTCTTCCTTTGGATTTCCTAAAATATACAGTAATTATCATCTTTAAGAGTTGCTTTCCTCCGTTTCACTCCGAAAGTGCCAGTCTTCTTTCACACCTGTCCAGTCACCCATTGTTAATTACATGGACACCTGTGCTTACTGTTTTCTTTGAGATTATCATTTTAAACAGTGAAGTGTATCCCCTAACCGAACTTCCCACTGTGCGACTTCTTCAGGAAGACCGGTCATATACACATGTACACATTACCTGTATGTTACCAGAAACATGGACACAAACACACATCAGTGACGACTGACCGAGTTTGGCTGGGTGGACCCGGTCAGACGCTGGAGCTGTCACCTGTACACGTGTACCGTTACCTGTATGTTACACCAGTAAACACACTTACCTTTGCAGAATATCACGCCTATATGTCTGTATAAGCATAGCTAAGGCCATGATCAAACATTTATGTTATAAGCAATTACACTGTCGTTATACTTATTAAAAATTATGTCAATTACTTTTATCAGAGACTTGTATAGGTATATGCAAAGCCAATAAAATAAAAATAAAATAAGAACTATATGAGAATTCTGCTGATAAAAGCGGGTCCTCTATATACTCCCTACACGTATATATACATACAATATGTCTATATATATATCAAAAATCAACACATATGCTCGACCGCTAGTACGGACGGAGACGGCGTTTATTCAAAAATCGTAAATAAAGTACATTAGACACGTCTCAATGTATCTCCTTCAGTGGCGTAGGAATTGGGGGGGGGGGGGGGGGGGGGGGGGGGGGGCAATTGCCCCCCCCCCCCCCCCCCCCCCACTTTTTTCAGTGGGGGGGGGGCAAACATATCTTTTTGCCCCCCCACTTTTTGACATCCAAAATCTAAAAAAGGGGAAAAACACGAATTTATATATTCATTTCGATAAATATCTGTATATTTTCGAACCGATAATGTTTTCTTGAAGGCAACGATAAAAACTTTATCTTGTACATCCGGAACATTCCGACTTTTATACTAGTATATCAATCCTCAGACCTGTGTGTCGGTCGTCTGCAATAGCCTGTTAAGTCAATATTTATATCTCAATACGAAATTTTGCTTAACTTCATCACATAGATTCAATAAGTTGATGATAATTTGTGAAGTTAATTGAGTTCATAATGAGAACAAGACAGAAACACAGCATGAGTAAGAATGCGCGGTTTTAACGTGAATAGAGTGATACTAATTACCGACAGGTACGAGGAAAAACAAAAAAAATTCAGCTCGCGCCTACGGCGCTCGCTTTATCACTAAATTACTGCCCCCCCCCCCCCCCCCCTTTCGATTGCAGATCCACAGGGGTGCTTCGCCACCCTGGGACCGCTGGGCGGCCCCCAGACCTCTCGCAAAAAGGGGAAAAAAATCGCCTCGCGCCTACGGCGCTCGCATGATCACTTAATTACTGGACCCCCTTTCTTCGAAAACTCCTGGATCCGCGCCTGATCCCGAATTATTGGAAATGTGCTATATTCATTTTCCGCGGAGGGCTTGGACCCCCTTGAACCCCCTATCAGGGCGCTGCCCTGGACCCGCTGGGCGGCCCCTCAGACCCCTCGTAAAAAAAAAAAAAAAAAAAGCAAAAAAAACGGCTCGCATTCTTACTAAATTACTCGACCCTTTTTTTGTTTTAGCTGGGATTTCTAACCATTTAGCGACACCCAAACATGCCTCTATAAATGCAATATATCTACTGTATGCAAAATTTCCATTTTGCCGTACTACATGTGCGACGTTCTGAGCTAGAATGACTACCCAACCTATACCCGATCTACACCTAACCCATGGCCCTATCTGATTGGCTATTGCCAATGCACGAGGCAGACAACCTGTCAACATATACTCCGTGTATTCTCCGAAACCGGGAAAAAGATATACTCTTAGCAGACTCTTAGCAGCAAATAAATGCAATGTATCATTGGTTACTAGAACGTGGAGTAAATTATCTTATGTCCTTATATGGAAATCAGTTCAACCTGAAAAATAGGGAGTCGACATGTGACGAAAACTCTATGCACAATCTGAACACAATTTACTATTAATCGAGGATATGCAGGATATACAACTCGGATTCGGATATTTTGCAATTTTAAGTAATTACTGCGGCCTTTGTTATTTATTTAAATGCAAAATATCCTCGTCCTCGTTGTATATCGTACAACAATACACGAATCATCGTTAATCGTTTCTGAATTATTAGATACAACTCATAGCGTCAATAGCTTTTAATTATTGAACATAAAGACATAAAATGATTCATCCTCAAGATAATTTCATTCGTATCAAGAACAGAGACAGCGTAAACATCGGTTCTGTACAGGCGAGCAATAGGTGAAACACTATAGGTAGAATTTATCTTAATCTGAAAAATATCCTCTAGATTTTCACATCCGCATGTTGTATTCTCGGAAAACTTTTGTCTTTTGCTCTTAATTTGAAAATTCATATTTTCATTTTGTTAATATGGAGAAAGAGCAATCGTTAGCGGCACGGTAACAAACACAATACATACAAAGTACATTTTGTATATAAAATCCAGCAGAAGATTTAGGCAGTAAAATGGTATACACCGTCCATATTTTCAAACTATCACGCAAATCCTGGCTATACATTTTGATAAAATAGAATAAATTATTGATGCAACAAGAGTTCAATTCATTGTAATTGATGTATTTTCTGAAACGTTATTGTTTCTCAGTAAAGGTACAGTCCATATCCTGTTCAGTCCTGAAGCGATATTTGTTGTATTTTGTCTGTATGAAACAATAAAAGTTAACACTAAATAAAAGGTGGAAAATGCATGAAAAAAAATATTACACTTCTGGCACGGTGCTAGTAAATGTACATGTATGTTTCATAGAAAATGACTAGCGACGACGACTGCCATTTCCTAGTTACAAATAGTAGTTTACTAACTACGATGTACGGTAAACCTCCGATTAGTTCGAACAAAATTAAATAAATATTGACGAACCGGTTCGAATTATTCGAAATTATGCTTCAGAAAATAAGCGTGAGTTCGAACTATTCGAGTCAATATCGGCGAAAATCTCGGCAGAGTGAAATCATTAGACACAAACACATCCATCGTAAATCTGATACGTAACAACGGCGGCCTGAACAATGGCACATTTATAAGTAAGTAAAATAATAGAATTTTATTTAATTCAATGTTAATTGATCGTTAAACGTTCTTCATTTCGCGATAATTATGATGGTTATTGCGCGAAGCCGCTCGGTTAATGCGTAGCTACAGTAGGCCCCAAAACAGTACAGTACACGTTGCATTTGTGACACAAAAGTTAAACATTTGTACAGTATAATCTTTGCATGGTTATATATTTTATCTGAATCAGAAACTATCGCTATATTATTGTAATAAATGGTCTCTTCAATATATCAATATATACGATGACAATCACATGCTTTCTGGGGATGTATGTTTTAAAGACCAACACTTTTTTTAAAGAAACATAAATAATGGCATTTTGTAACTCGCAACTCGCATTTTGCAACTCGCAACTCGCATTTTGCAACTCGCAACTCGCATTTTGTAACTCGCATTTTGTAACTCGCAACTCGCATTTTGCAACTCGCAACTCGCATTTTGTAACTCGCAACTCGCATTTTGTAACTCGCAACTCGCATTTTGTAACTCGCAACTCGCATTTTGCAACTCGCAACTCGCATTTTGTAACTCGCAACTCGCATTTTGCAACTCGCAACTCGCATTTTGTAACTCGCAACTCGCATTTTGCAACTCGCAACTCGCATTTTGCAACTCGCAACTCGCATTTTCCAACTCGCAACTCGCATTTTGTAACTCGCAACTCGCATTTTCCAACTCGCAACTCGCATTTTGTAACTCGCAACTCGCATTTTCCAACTCGCAACTCGCAACTGACAAAAAGTGAACCTCATATGAGATACAGGAATTCAATAACCCGAGTTGACATTATGAGATACAGAAAAGGCAAACGTTTCTGATTGGTTGACCAATCAGTGAAACACTACAAGTTCGAATACAAACGTTCGATTGACGTACAATGGACTTGCAGTTTTGCAAGTAGGCGGGGCTAAAATAGTCGGTCAAAATGTCCGAATCATTTTTTTCAAAATTGATTTTTTATGCAAGCACCTAGCATTTTTTTACATGTAGTTAAAAAAATGAGTTTTAAAATGGTGTTTTCATCAAGTGTTCAACATATCACAATCACATTTTAAGTAGCAAGTAGCTTAAAAGTACGCGTTGATTTGCAGAATTTTAAAAAGAATACGAGGGAAAGAGTGTTAGATAGGCTTTTATAACCATATAAAAAAAATCTTTTAATAGATAAGCCTACCCAATAAGTTAAAAATTTTACATCACAGAACGAAACATGATAAATATAAGAAACAATAACTACAATAATCCGTTTACTTTGTATTGTTCATTAACTGCGTTGAACTTGAGGTCCAATTGAAACATTTAAATATTCAATATTTCGATAATACTGGTGGATGTCAGCCAATGATATTTCACGCAATGCTTCGGAGATGATGGTCATTACTATTTAGTTATAGGCAGATTGCCGTGAAAAATCACATTACTATTGAGTTTATTATTATTCAAGATTTCATTAAAAAAATTATCATGTTAATTGTAGAAACACTTCTACAATAAACTGCATTGAAGTGTACGGGATCCACGGTTCAGAACAGAAATTAGGGACGGGCACAGCAACCCTCCGTCATAACGACATCAAAGAAACACGTGTATTGCACGTGATACCAGGAACATGTATACGTCGCTGATTTATCCGACCTTAATTTAAGTGAAAAAAGCTTATCTGTGATATCGTGTGTAAGGTTTACATTTTGTAAGAAGGGTAGGACTTTAGTCCCCGAGGTTTGTCGTTACCCGTACTGATGGACTTTAGTCCCCGAGGTTTGTCGTTACCCTACTGATGGACTTTAGTCCCCGAGGTTTGTCCTTACCCTACTGATGGACTTTAGTCCCCGAGGTTTGTCCTTACCCTACTGATCATGGTGGACTTTAGTCCCCGAGGTTTGTCGTTACCCTACTGATGGACTTTAGTCCCCGAGGTTTGTCGTTACCCTACCAATGGACTTTAGTCCCCGAGGTTTGTCGTTACCCTACATATGGACTTTAGTCCCCGAGGTTTGTCGTTACCCTACCAATGGAATTTAGTCCCCGAGGTTTGTCGTTACCCTACATATGGACTTTAGTCCCCGAGGTTTGTCGTTACCCTACTGATGGACTTTAGTCCCCGAGGTTTGTCGTTACCCTACATATGGACTTTAGTCCCCGAGGTTTGTCGTTACCCTACCAATGGAATTTAGTCCCCGAGGTTTGTCGTTACCCTACTGATCATGGTGGACTTTAGTCCCCGAGGTTTGTCGTTACCCTACTGATGGACTTTAGTCCCCGAGGTTTGTCGTTACCCTACATATGGACTTTAGTCCCCGAGGTTTGTCGTTACCCTACCAATGGAATTTAGTCCCCGAGGTTTGTCGTTACCCTACTGATCATGGTGGACTTTAGTCCCCGAGGTTTGTCGTTACCCTACCAATGGACTTCAGTCCCCGAGGTTTGTCGTTACCCTACTGATGGACTTTAGTCCCCGAGGTTTGTCGTTACCCTACTGATGGACTTTAGTCCCCGAGATTTGTCGTTACCCTACTGATGGACTTTAGTCCCCGAGATTTGTCGTTACCCTACTGATGGACTTTAGTCCCCGAGATTTGTCGTTACCCTACCAATGGACTTTACTCCCCGAGGTTTGTTGTTACCCTACTGATGGACTTTAGTCCCCGAGGTTTGTCGTTACACTACTGGTGGACATTAGTCCCCGAGGTTTGTCGTTACCCTACTGGTGGACATTAGTCCCCGAGGTTTGTCGTTACCCTACCAATGGACTTTAGTCCCCTATGTTTGTCGTTACCCTACCAATGGACTTTAGTCCCCGAGGTTTGTCGTTACCCTACATATGGACTTTAGTCCCCGAGGTTTGTCGTTATCCCTACTATGGACTTTAGTCCCCGAGGTTTGTCGTTACCCTACTGATGGACTTTAGTCCACGAGGTTTGTCGTTACCCTACATATGGACTTTAGTCCCCGAGGTTTGTCGTTACCCTACTAATGGACTTTAGTCCCCGAGGTTTGTCGTTACCCTACTGATGGACTTTAGCCCCCGAGGTTTGTCGTTACCCTACTGATCATGGTGGACTTTAGTTCCCGAGGATTGTCGTTACCCTACCAATGGACTTTAGTCCCCGAGGTTTGTCGTTACCCTTCTACACAGGTAGAACACGAGTACTAAAAGTTTTCCTATGGCTCACTCTAGGATAATAGTCTTGTCTATAATGATATTTACCGAGAAAATAAATCACCATATAATTCTTAATTTACGAACAAAAAATCATCCCAGCTGACTTATATCCAGTACCTATATTGGACCTTACCGTCGTTATTACTAACTAGACCCTATGTATCACTGAAAGCGTATTGTGATCGTAACCCCGCCAGTATCGATGATGATACACTTCATATTTGTACCTCTAAACCAGAAAGAGTCATGGTTTGATTAAAAAAGAACACGAATCTTAGTCATAGACGTTGTGTAGATTATTTTAATAGCCTATCGACTGTGCTGTTACGTGTTGGTTTGGCGTCGATATTTGTACACATATTCTTGACCGTCGATGTGAAGCAATATTCAATTCAGTATGTTCTTTTTAATTTCATCAAAAATGGGGCAACACTGAATACAATACAAACAAATAAAAATAGAGTGACCAACAGACAGGTAACTGACATGAGATTACATATACATGAACATATGGTATACATTTTTTAATTACATGTATGATACCCGATATATATACACGGTTTGTGACTTCACTAAATGTTGACAGTGCTTCAAAAATATCGTTACAAGACCCTGAACAGGAACTAATGCATGATGAAACGAATCCCCTTACGCCAAAACCGTCAGGTGGAAGAATTCGATGTGATACGCGTATAACACTGACGAGTCCTTGGTAGTCGACTCCGATGGGTAGGATGTTGCGATTCGTTAGTCGGCTCGTCTCTGCAATTTAACGTGATTTAAGAAACTTTTCCTAATGGACCGATGAATCGGGAAACTTGAATGCACTTGAATGTAAATAACCGAAATGTTAAAAGTGTTTTTTCAACTTTTGGGTTAAACTGTCAAATTCATGATAATTGGTCCTTTATGTAAAATGACAAAATCCGGTTAAATACCAAATAATTTCAAACTCGGACCTGATTGACAATGCTAAAGTGGATGTTTCATTGATGAATTTCTCGGGTAAACCCCGCCTACTCGAAACACTACACCGATATCGTACGCCAATCGGAAATTTGTATTCGAACTGGCGATGTACACTGAAACGTTTTGCCTGCTGAGAGTCGCCCATTCAGGTCGAGTCGATCGCTATATAAGGACATAAACGTCACCGGCCTGTTAAAAAAAAGGTGCGCGTACAAATGATATAGTGGACTTCAATGTCCAAGACACCCGACCGTCCGTCCGTCCGTCCGTCCGTCCGACGGCTATAGCTATATCAGTATATAACAAATACCAGTCTGGAGAAACATGGCCAGCTATAATCATGTACATCCTTGGTCAGCTTGACACCCTATTTGGTGTCAAAGTTGATCCTTCAACTATTTCGGTTGATATGTCACAAATATAAATGAATACAAAAACCACCAATGGTATCGGCATCCTACAATGGAATGCCCGGAGCATACTTGCTAATGGCACAGAATTATTAAAATGTATGGAAAGTAGACCAGAAATAAATATTATATGTCTACAAGAAACTTGGCTAGATGACCATACACATTTTGATATACCAGGTTTTTATCCACCTATACTTAAAAATCGTCCAAACCAACAGAGACGAGGAGTCGTTGGTATATATGTACGGGATAGCCTCATATACCATGAACTAGATATAAAAAGTCCAAATATGGAGGTTGTCGGAGTCGTAATAAAACCACAAGACAAATCAATAAGTGTAATTAATATATATAACACAACTGTCACCAATCGGTGTGAGGACTATACCCATTTAAAACAATTTATAAGTACCCCGTATATAATGTGTGGCGATTTTAATAGCCATCACACCCTTTGGGGAGGTAATAGAATCAACGAAAAGGGTAAAGCATTGTACAAGTATATCGAAGACAATGACTTAATATTACTAAATGATGGTTCAGGAACAAGAGTGAATTCAACCACACTAGAAATGTCAGTGTTAGATCTAACATTGACCACACCGGACCTGGCCGGAAAGTGTAATTGGAGTGTACATGATAACAATTTTGACAGTGATCACTTCCCCATTATTACATATTATAGATGTACACCTGTTACACATACAGCTAACAATAAAGTAAGCTGGAATTTTAAAAAAGCCGATTGGGATGGTTACACTGAATGTAGTGAAAGGGAAATAACTCCCGCACTCCTAGACGGAAATATAGAAGTGAGCCATGATAAATTGATAAGTGCCATTGTAAAAATAACAAATAAGTATGTACCCACAAAGCGGAAAAAACAATATAAGTTTTCCGCAATACCTTGGTGGAACGGTGACTGTGAACGGGCAGTACGTGCCAAACACAAAGCTTATCATAAGGCTAGAAGGAGTTTTAATTTTAATGATTTGCAGGATTACAGAGAGAAACGAGAGGCCAGCAAACAGGTAATAAAATCAGCAAAAGAACAACACTGGCAAGAATACTGCACAAACATAAATACAGACACTTCCATGGCTAAGGTATGGAAAGCAGTCAGAAACATGAAAAAAACACACACGTGCACTGAAATACCTGCACTTATTAACCCTGAAACACATACATACACAACAGAAAACAAGGATAAATCTAATCTGTTCGCGGCCTCCTTTTCTTCTGTGAGTCACAGTAGCAATTACAAACCTGCCTTCATAACACATAAGAAACAATTTGAAGAAACACACTCAACGTATATAAACACAGTGGAGCATAGCAACCACCCAATAAACAACACATTTACTTTACAGGAATTTATAGACGCGCTTGCGCAAACGAAAGACACGAGTCCTGGGGATGACCAAATAACGTATAACATGTATAAAAAACTGAGTGAAACTGCACAAACAGTCGTATTAGAGTTTATTAATATGGTCTGGAAAACACAGAAGATACCAGACAAATGGAAACATTCCATAGTAATACCAATTTTTAAGCCAGGGAAAAATCCCAACCTACCACTCTCCTATAGACCGATATCACTAACCTGTACATTATGTAAGGTCATGGAGAAAATGGTTAACAACAGATTAAAGTGGTTTTTAGAAAGTAATAACCTGATAACAGTAAATCAGTGTGGCTTCCGTACGAATCGAAGTACAATCGACCAACTAGTTAAGTTAGAAAATGAAATACAGAAGTCAAATGTTAATAAAGACAGTCTATTAGCTGTTTTTATAGATTTTGAAAAAGCGTTTGACATGATGTGGAAGGAGGGATTATTATATAAAATGAAGAAAATGGGTATAAATGGTAATATGTATGGTTTTATTATGATTTTTTACAGAACAGGACAATCCAAGTACGTATAGGGGAGACGTACTCGGATAAATACCCGATCGAGAACGGTACCCCCAGGGCTCAGTAATCAGCCCAACACTTTTTAATATATGCATAAATGACATTTCAAGTTGTATATCTAATAGTAAAAATATATCACAGTTCGCAGATGACAGCGCCATCTGGAAAACATCCAGAAATGCAAAAAAAATTAAGTAATGCCTTATCTAAAGACATGACCAATATTTTACACTGGTGTGACACATGGGGTTTCAAAATTTCAAAAACAAAAACTATTGCAGTATTATTCCGGAAACAAGTTACAACCAGGTATAAGTCACTACTAACAGACATTGAAATTAAAATGGGTGAAACAGTGATAGAAATTAAAAAGGTAGCCAATTGTTTAGGTATGTATTACGACAGCACCCTAACATGGAAGGCACATATAGATTATATATTAGAGAGATGCGAGCAAAGGTTACATCTCATAAAGCAACTAAGCGGAACCAGTTGGGGCTGCGACCGTTATACGTTACTAACCCTATACAAAACTTTAATTAGAAGTATAGTCGATTATGGCGCTGAGGCATATAACTCCGCCAGCAACACACAAATTGAACGATTAGATAAACTACAATATAAATGTCTGATGTTTTGTTTGCATGCTATGAGGGGAACTTCCCTAGCGAGCCTACAGCAGGCGGAAGCGGGGGGCCCGCCATATCAATTAAATAGAAACTACTTAATTAGCAAGTATCAGTTGAAAATCGAGGGAATTACCACCCCACACCCTACAATATAAAGTTTGAATGAAGATGCAATATTCTTATTTAATCAAAGCAAAATGCCTCCATCCTACAAATCATATTATACCTGTATGAAAAATATACAAATTTCATTTCAGATGAGTAAAATTAAAAGTCATATATCCGAGTTTAGTTCAATCCCATTGTGGACCCTGGACAAACCGGAACTAAACACCACACTGCACCGCACCATTAACAAAAGCATGTCACCATCCGAGGCCTTAGGTCCGGCAAATCTGTTTATACAATCTTTTTCAGGTTACATATATATACGGATGGGTCTAAGGACCCGAATTCGCAAATATGTGGATGTGCCTTTGTTATTCCAGAAAAGGTCATTAGAAATAACTTCCGCCTCAGTAACAATATCTCAATTATGACTGCAGAGCTTATAGCCATACTAATAACACTGCAATTTATAAACACTGTAGAAACGAATACCTATATCATATTTACAGATTCTCTCAGTTCTCTGCAGGCATTAAAAAAATGATCTTTTCTGCGTCATTGATACATGTACACTTCTATAAACTATATTACATAACGCCCGGAAATAAATAGGGAGGATTTTTCTTTTTCAGTGTTAGGATTTTTCTTCTATTAGGAATAACAATATAAACCTTTCAGTAGGATTTTTAAATAACATAGGGTCAAATAGTTGCATCACTACACTAAGTACCGCTGCTGATGGTTAGCTGAGATCAGACCGACAAGAGTGCGATAAACATGTACTCCACAAATATAATAATGTTTAAAACATATATAAACAGTGTAGGGACAACACCTATCGATGTAGATATTCATATATCAATTGAGTTAAGTCTTAAGCTTGCCTGGTAGGGGTATCCCCAACCGCAGTTTCTGACTTATACATCATCAATATACACCGTTGTTGTAAACACATACTCCAACTACTGGTTAGCTAGAAAGTAGAATGGAGTTGTGTAATCCTACAGCTGTATGGCCCAGTGACCGAATTTACAGTGACCGAATACGGTACACGAAGTTTATACACACGTATACATTATTCCAGTCTCCATTAAAGGAAAATCCACATTACCATAACCTACTGTATATTTTATCAAACAATTAATTGAATCACACTCTTGGATGGAGAGGCGGTAACTTGGTGTTAAAGAATTTCTTTTTTCTTTTACGGGGCTTTATAGTTTATTAACACACGTATGTACATCATCAGTTTTCCCTACGAAAGCCGTTGATAATTCAACCGTTCGAGGATTCTTTTTCGAAGAGCTAACCACTAACAAATCCTTGAATCAGTATGTAAACTATTTTTGCTTTTTAATCCAAATACCTAAGTGTAATTCGATAATAACATATGGTCATTGGTACTAAGCCCTCTCTCCACTAAAAGCTGTAGTGGACCAAGGGAGGTAAATCTAACGGAAAATTCCGATTGTTTTTTCAATAAATAAGTCTGGCAACATTCTCTCTGGCATCTATCATAAATCTGATCTAACATCCCCGGTGACATAAATCTTGTTGCAACAAATATTTTAATTTTTACATAGTACTTGTTGCATTAAATTTTTTTTTTTTTTTTTTTTTTGAAGTTACCAAATGTTTAAAAACTTTATAATCGATTGATATAATATATACCCAGGTTACATATACAAACATATATACTTTCTGATAAAATATTTTTTTTAATAATATTCTTGGTAAGCCTTCTTGGCCCCTTTCGGTCGCCCTCCCACGACATGAACATCTAAAACGTGGGACAACTATACAATACCATCGACAAGCGACTGGCGAATATGGGCCCGCCCAAACCGCCATGGAAAGAAGAAATCAGTTACGTCACCGGCCTGTTATCCATAATGCATTGCGAGGTTCAGCCAATCATCTAAATCTAGCTGTAACTCGGGTGTTAATTGTAAAATGATAACTGCTTAATTCTCGTGATATGTGTGTTACGCGTGTTTGCACGATACACGCATGGATTGACACGTGTCCTAGTACAACAAATACATGTGCATGTATGTGAATACATTATTGATAACGATTTCGGTGCTTTATTTTCTCAGTCTTTT
>NW_022980023.1:0-2819 GCF_902652985.1 Pecten maximus | reverse complement strand
TTCAGACCAAATTGGGTTCAAATCCATTCATAACTTTATGACTAGTAGTGATTTAAAGGAATTACCTCTATTTCCCCTATTGGGCCCAGCCCCTTTGGCCCCTCGGGGGTCAGAGTCACCATTTATGCAAAATCTGTTCCCCTTCTCCCAAGGATGTTTCTGACTAAATTGGGTTCAAATCCATTCATAACTTTATGACTAGTAGCGATTTAAAGGAATTACCTCTATTTCCTGTATTGGGCCCCGCCCCTTTGGCCCCTTGGGGGTCAGAGTCACCATTTATGCAAAATCTGTTCCCCTTTCCCCAAGGATGTTTCTGACTAAATTGGGTTCAAATCCATTCATAACTTTATGACTAGTAGCGATTTAAAGGAATTACCTCTATTTCCTGTATTGGGCCCCGCCCCTTTGGCCCCTTGGGGGTCAGAGTCACCATTTATGCAAAATCTGTTCCCCTTCTGCCAAGGATGTTTCTGGCCAAATTTGGTCAAAATCCAATAAGAACTTTTTGACTAGTAGCGATTTGAAGCAAATGTTGACGGACGACGGACGGACGACGGACGCTGCGCCATGACATAAGCTCACCGGACCTTCGGTCCAGGTGAGCTAAAAATTAAGGAAGAGATCTCCAGAAAAAAACTTTATGATGGATGGATTGATGGACTGACAATGCCATACCATTATACTCCAGTCAAACTTTGATAGACCGTAATACTACTAATAGTCTTAATCACAACTTAACATGTTTTTATTTATACCAAATAGGATGAATGCAGTATTATGAAAAAAGGCCCATCCCCATGGGTCTTTCAACTTGGTGACCATGAAAGATTTGTTCATTTGAATTAACTCTGTAGCCATTCCTCCCAACATTTTAACTGACTATGTCATAACCCTTGGCATATAACTGGTCTTTGAGAAGACAACACACTTTAACTCTACTGACCTTGCCATTATGTCAATGTCATTCATTTAAACAAACCTGGTAGCCTTTCGTCCCAACATGCTACTGGCCCAATATCATGAACCTTGGCGTCTTGGATCTCAGGCTACATAATGTCATAACGACATGTTCATGTAAAAGGTACAAAAATTGACATTTCACTTTTGACTTAGTGACCTTAACCTTTTGTCAGTTGACTTTGACTACCAACTTTGCCTCATAATGTCATAACAAAATGTTCATCAGTTAAAAGATACAAAATTTGACCTTCACTTTGACTTTGATTTTTAATCTCAGTGTCCATTTCTGTGGACTGAACAAATGTTATGACACTGAGCTTCTTGGTAATTGTAAGTTATTTAATGATTTTCCTTGTGATCATTAAAGTAGGTTAAGGTCATTCACATGAAGAAACATTTTTAATTTTCATCCTCGCATACTACAAGTTTAATTCTATGACCCTGGGCCTCTTGGTTCTGAGAAGAAGTCGAAAATATAGAATATTTGCATTAGATGCAAGACAATACCAGACAAAAGGCTATTGGAATAGATCACTTGCGACTTCTTTTCAGGTGACCTTATTAAGGTATTTCAAAAGTAATATGTGAAACCACATTTGATACCTCACAGTGGGCCTATTTAGGGATCTTGGCGCCCACCATTGAATGATCTGTATAGGTTCCATATCAGATTGATCTTCTCACTATTTTTCCCTTCCTCTTACTAATCTGTTTAAATTGAGAAACATCCCTGCAGTACTTTTCAAACAAGGGGAACTTAAATATGAAATTTGAGCTTTAGCGATAATGACTGTCGGTCTGTTTTCAGATTGGTTCCAAAATGCAATACGAGGGACCAAGGGGAACCTACATATGAAATATGAGAAAGATCCCTTCAGTACTTTGAGAAATAGAGATAACAAACTTCAATTGTCAAAATTCAAGATGGCTGCCTGTCGGCCAGGTTGTTTTCAGATAGGTCCCAAAATACAATATGCACAACCACAGACCAAGGGAAACCTGCATATAAAATTTGAGAAAGATCCCTTCTGTACTTTCTCAGAGATAGCAATAACAAGAATTGTTTACGAACGGATGGATGGATAGACCGGACTACGCACACAAGGCGATTTGAATAGACAACCATCATCAGATGGTGGGCTTAAAACCCAGCTGGGTAGGTCACATTTGATACCTCACAGTACACAGGAAAAGTATGTAAGCTGTTACCTTCTACCAGAGTCAGTTTAGTTGTTGTACTCCGTCGTTTCCCGTACCAACTGGAGACAGTACACACATATTGCCCTTCGTCAGATTTTACTGTTTTGTTGATTATAATGTGATCTGGTTTAGATCTTGTATACTCATGCAGATCTAAATCAAGCTGTATGGGTTGTCCGCAAGGTGATGTATGTTCCCAGGTAACAGATTTGATGAACGGAAAGGCACCCAACACTGAACACCTCAATTCTGCTTGTTGTCCTACTTCAACAGTGTAGTATTTATTTTCTATTTCAACAGTAGGCTCGTCTGAAAATTTAAAGATAAAACATCATTTCTTATTTAGGCTCGTCTGAAAATTTAATGATAAAACATCATTTCTTATTTAGGCTCCTCTGAAAATTTAAATATAAAACATAATTTCTTATTTAGGCTCGTCTGAAAATTTAAATATAAAACAAAGTTTCTTATTTAGGCTCGTCTGAAAATTTAAAGATAAAACATAATTTCTTATTTAGGCTCATCTGAAATTTTAAAGATTAAACAATATTACGAAGGAACATGACAATATAAGAGGCCCATGGGGCCTGTATCGCTCACCTTGTTGGATTTGACCAAATGTCAAAATAATGTTCATGTTCAATTTGTTCATACAC
>NW_022980022.1:0-2004 GCF_902652985.1 Pecten maximus | reverse complement strand
TCAGGATACAGACAAACATTATCACTGCCCCTCAGACTATTGACAAACATTATCACCGCCCCCTCAGAATACAGACAAACATTATCACCACCCTTCAGGATACACAAATATTATCACCACCCCTCAGGATACATACAAACATTATCACCAACCCTCAGGTTACAGACAAAACATTATCACCGCCCCTCAGAATACAGACAAACATTATCACAGCCCCTCAGGATACACAAACATTATCACCACCCCTCAGGATTACATACAAACATTATCACCAACCCTCAGGATACAGACAACATTATCACCGCCCCTCAGAATACAGAACAAACATTATCACCACCCTCAGGATATACACAAACATTATCACTGCCCCTCAGGATACACAAACATTATCACTGCCCCTCAGAATATTGACAAACATTATCACCGCCCCGCAGGATACGCAAACTTATCACTGCCCCTCAGGATACGCAAACATTATCACTGCCCCTCAGGATACAGACAAACATTATCAACCTCCTTCAGAATACAAACATTATCACCGCCCCCTCAGATACCTAAACACTTATCAATCAAAGTACTGAAAGTACTGTAGGAGGCGGTTAGTCAGATGTAAAAGGAGATATTTGAAATAAAGCAAGAATACAAATTAAACTGATATCAAACATGACTAAACATTTCCACTTAAGTGTGTCAAACCAACCGGACATGGTTTTCACAGTCCTGATGAATGTAATGGTTTAGACTGTTCCGATATACATAATGGTTTTAACCATCTTAAAGTTTCAAACCTACTTCTAAAAGTAGTTAAGCATTTATTATTTCAATCAAACCTTTACTTAAGAAGTCAAACATTTTAAATTTTTTCAAATCAACTTCTACTTAGGTACATGTCATTAACATTCATACTTTTAAACCATCTTTTATACTTAAGTAGTTCAAAATTTGCATTATGTGTTTTAAAACAACTAATATTTTATAGGCCTGGGTATTAGAAATGTCGAAACAATATGATATGCATTTCGATAAGTTATAACAATACACGATATGTATTGAAAATACAGGGAGTGTCTGCTACTTTTTTTTGTTGAAAGTGTGCAATGTCTTTCAATATCTTGTAAACAAAATTGTTTATTCCTTTCTATTTTGATCTTAGAATAATATCAAAATTAGATTGACGGCTTTTAAAAGTTATTACACTTTTTTTCAACAAAGACCTCATTTGTTAAGGAAAATTATTTTAAAATTAGATATCAATTCCATCTATTTTAATAGATCCAATGTCAATATTAACAATAAACTGTGATTTGTGATTTGTTGCTTTTTAATTTACCACCAAGATGTAGATAATAGCCTAGTAGCTATAGGTACTGTATATAAATATACAGCGTTTTACATGCAAAATATTGAAGAAAACTTTCATATTTGATATCAATTCAATATGATTGTATAAGTCCCTTGGGGTGGGGAAAGAACACTGGGCCTATTTTTACATCAGGATTGTGTTTATCTCTTGGTCAATTTGGCTTAATTGACATAAATAACTTCTTCTCTGAAACTAAGCAATCGATATAGCTCATACTTGACTGGTAGCATCATTTTGGGTAGGGATTCAAAATTGTAAAAAATGGTGGGTTGACCTCTGGGGGGCAGGGTCAAAAGGGGTTCATTGGGTTTCTCTGAACTAAGTTATGGATAGTAACTCACATGGTGTGGTAGCCAATCCCTATGGGGTTGTACCCAAAGTCAATTTCATTTCAGGATTAATTGCACAATTTGGTATAACCCATACATTTGTATGGTAGCATGGTTATGGGGTGGGGTATTCAAAATTGTACGAATGTTGGGGTTAACCTCCCGGGGGCTGAAGGATGGGACCAAAATAGGTCTGACATTTTAGAATAACAATAAACCAATGTACATGTACCCATATAAAATGCTTATGATATATTGACATTAGAAATACAGCGACAAATAAACTTAAGCATCATTCTTGTTTCATATCTC
>NW_022980021.1:0-1097 GCF_902652985.1 Pecten maximus | reverse complement strand
GTATGGAATGATAAGGGTTATTATATACCTTTATCACCCACTACGTTGTTTGTCATTGGATCATTACAATCTTAAACTCAAGGTCAGAGGTAAAATACCTGCAAAAACTCATCCTGGTCAGAAATCTTCTTAACTGTTGAAGATATTTTGAGGAAACTTGCAGTATACTTGCGCTACCTAAAGCCGAAAACAATGCACCGCCGTAAGGTCACTATGACATTATTCTCAAGGTCAATGTGCAACGTTTTCTTATACTTCTTATATGGTGCTTACTTTTAAAACAGGTTAAACATCTTCAATGAAAATTTTCGAAATAGTTTTTATTATTTCGAAATCCATATTTAATTTTACATGTAAAGTTTCTTTGTTGTGTGCTTTGAGTGGAGCCAATTGTTTTGTGATACGCGTACATAAAGGGCGTTTCCATTAATTATAGATATTCCCAGGAAACACTGACCGAGAAACTGTTGTCACAAATAATCTACCTTCTCCTGTGGACACAAAATACATCCGGGTACTTCCACAGTCATGGTCTGTATCTGCCTGTTTACGGATTGATATTCTCGGATGTGACGTAACAGGTTAGTGAATACAGATATTCTATTTTTAAACTGATCATGAATTTGTTTCCGATTTAGACTTAATATGCATTCCCATAGAATTACCAAATACAATGTGTAGCTGTACAAAGGACTTAAAGATTATTAGATTTTCTTTAGGGCGTTTTTTTATTGTAGGTTTTTTTTTTACTCGGAATTCATTCTATGACGACTGATTTTGATATTCAAGTGTAGTAGTACTACTTGTCCGAAAAATTGGGGTAATAGTTTATCATAAGATTAATGTTACTGTATATTGATCTAACAAACCAAAAGGGAGATATTGAAAATATCTTTGGTTCAATTACAAACTTCTTCTTTGTTGTATATAAAGGCAAGATAACACTACCGAGTGCTGCAAATTAGATGCGATAATAACTTATACATCATTAAATGATATATTTATCACAATTTATTTGTACTGTAATTGCATGGATATTGATAGTGTGTACTGTAATGTCATGTGTATATTGATAGCCTGTACTGTAATGTCATGTA
>NW_022980020.1:0-23086 GCF_902652985.1 Pecten maximus | reverse complement strand
TTCCACTTCCTGTGGTGTGGTGGGGATGTTGGTGCTGTTAATTGTTGTATAATTCCACTTCCTGTGGTGTTGGTGGGGATGTTGGTGCTGATAATTGTTGTATAATTCCACTTCCTGTGGTGTGGGTGGGGTTGTTGGTGCTGATAATTGTTGTATAATTCCACTTCCTGTGGTGGTGGTGGTGGGGTTGTTAGTGCTGATAATTGTTGTATAATTTCACTTCCTGTGGTGGTGGTGGTGGTGGTGGGGATGGTGGTGCTGATTATTGTTGTATAATTCCGCTTCCTGTGGTGTGGGTGGGGTTGTTGGTGCTGATAATTGTTGTATAATTCCACTTCCTGTGGTGTGGGTGGGGTTGTTGGTGCTGATAATTGTTGTATAATTCCACTTCCTGTGGTGTGGGTGGGGTTGTTAGTGCTGATAATTGTTGTATAATTCCACTTCCTGTGGTGTGGGTGGGGTTGTTAGTGCTGATAATTATTGTATAATTCCACTTCCTGTGGTGTTGGTGGGGATGTTGGTGCTGATAATTGTTGTATAATTCCACTTCCTGTGGTGTTGGTGGGGATGTTAGTGCTGATAATTGTTGTATAATTCCACTTCCTGTGGTGGTGGTGGGGTTGTTAGTGCTGATAATTGTTGTATAATTTCACTTCCTGTGGTGGTGGGGATGGTGGTGCTGATTATTGTTGTATAATTCCACTTCCTGTGGTGGTAGTTGGGGATGTTGGTGCTGATAATTGTTGTATAATTTCACTTCCTGTGGTGGTAGTTGGGGTTGTTAGTGCTGATAATTGTTGGTGTCTGTGATTGTGAAGATGGCCTTGGCGGAGAGGAAAATGTTTGTATCAATGGATCACACTGCTGCACTTCAGCTGAAGAAATGCTCTGGAATTTCCTTTTGAGTCGCCTTACTTCTTTCAGTTCATTGAACTCTTTATGTGTCGCACAACTTAAAAAAAAAACACAAAAGAAAAATCATATATATATGTAACCCGGCTGTACATTTTCCAAGGACTACCTCGGAAAAACCATGGAAATCATTGACCTCGGAGTATTGAAACCTGGTTTCCATGTTTTTTCCGAGTTTTAAAAAACGAATGAAAGAGATTCAACAAAGTAATAATCTCGGAAATACCTCGGAATTGAGAATGAAAACTCGGACATGACCTCGGCTTTCTGAACGCTACCTCGGACATGACCTCGGCTTTCAGACCGCTACCTCGGACATGACCTCGGCTTTCAGAACGCTACCTCGGACATGACCTCGGCTTTCAGAACGCTACCTCGGCTTTTGGAATGCTACCTCGGACATGACCTCGGCTTAACAGAACAACACTACCTTGGACAATTCTTGGGGTAACCTCGGAAATACCTTGGACATGACCTCGGAAGTGAATTGAGAATTCAAAAGAAATATTAGATAATTCAGTACTCTCAGTGCACAGTGGTCCTCCCCTTCCAGTTTTAGCACCACATGATGTTTGTTGTTGTCTTGTACAAATATATCAATAATAAATCTGGAAATTAAAGATTAAAAACACGGTTTTCAGGTGAAAAGTTTGGAACAATAAAAAGGCGAAAGTCTATTATAAAACAATTATTCTTATTGCTGTTATTTTATTAATTCAGAAAACTAGTGGTGTTCTGATAGTCAAAAATCGACCACTTCAACAAAAATTAGAGTCATCACTTATTTTGAGAAAAGGAAAGTATACTCTTAAATCAAGATAACTAGATTTTGACTATTGTACGAAAATACTGCATAACAGCACCTTGTCAAAATGGCAGATGATAAATGAAGTCCAAAGTGCTATATGAAATGCTATAAATTACATGTTCTTAAAGTAGTGAAGATATATACTATTTGGATTGATCAATTAATTGTTCACTGTATTCCTTTCAATAATTGATTGTTAATTTGCTTTCCTCCCAACACTACAGAAAACTGTTCATGAACTATAAAACCAGCTAATTTTCCTCATCGGCATCGGCTTGGCTTGAGGAGGTCAGCAAGCTCCCGGTTGATGTGTGACTCCTTCCTGACACCATAGAGTTCAGCAACCACATCTAAAACACAAAGAAATGGAAAATGGAGAGGTTTTATTTAAAATCTTTAATTTAGAGTATGTGTGGCCCTTTTCAGAGGCCCCATTGACCTATGAATATTTACATTCCTTTAAAATATTATGAAACGAGTTTGATTTTGGAATCAAATGCAATTCAATTGTTTGTTTTTAGGGGCTTAACATCCTTGCAAGTTATAGTCATATGAAGACAGGTGTCAAGAAAATATGTCAAGACAGATGTCATGGACTGAGTGCAATGACATTACTGACTTCATTCATTTCACTGAGCATAAAAACCAATTACCATACAGAAGTTGTAATTTTTCTCTGTCCTCAATCCGGGGCTTTGCTGGAGTGCTTCTGTTTGGCGCTTTCCCAGTCAGGCTCCTCCCTACATATTCCTCTCTTTTGAACAGCCTTAAAAACAAACGCTTTCCTGCCTTTGAATAATCATCTATGCCTTGGCATAGTGACTTCAATTGTTCCTGTTAAAGAGAGAGAAAAAAAAAAAAAAAAAAAATAGGGTATTCCATTTATTTATCTATATAGTATGTACAGTAAATTCAAACTTGAACCTTCGAGACAACATATATTACATACATTAATATAAATTAGATAAATCATTAAGTAAAGGCAATTTTAGATGTGTGCTATAACCTGGCCTTGAACTCATAATCTATGACATATACAGGCCTACCAAAAATACATTAAACCTTCAGCTTAACTCGCTATACAATTTTATACCTTCACAGTTCTGTTAGGTCTTGGTTGAGAAGCAGTCATTTACCAGTTACCTTTAGAAATATTTTAGCATATTTAGCCCATGTGACATTCTGATGTCCTTAGTGCAAGTAAGCTATAATGGTTGAAATGTGGCCATAAAATCTAATGTTTCCCTAAATATTACAAATAAAAATTAAAATTAAAGTTACAATATTGTCTACTGTCATTACCTTGGTGTAGGACATCTGGCCAGTAGTTGTAGTTGTGTCCAGGCTTGTTGGTCTATTTTCTAAAGATGTGGCCTTCTTTATATAAAAAAAAGTGATTATAGTGATTCTTTTAAGAGTTTTTATTATTTTTTTCTCATGTTTTCATTTGAAAGAGATTTATTTTACCATTAACTTAATATAACCTCTTCTGGTTTATCTGAGCAGACCAGTTAATATCACTAGAAGAAATTAAGTCTATCTATTCACTCAAGTATTTAAGTTTCCCTGAAATTGTCAAAGCTTGACAAATCAATTAGAATTTACAAAGCTAAGATAAAAACAACATACCATTTGGTTAGTTGTTACAGCATCTTGAACTGGCGTTGACTGTAAAAAAGGGCACTGCGATGTTATATTCTCAGTAAGATAGCTTGTATGTCTAGATCCTGTTTCCGCCCCCCCCCCCCCTTTTTTTTTAGTTACATTGATACTTGATGAAGAAATGGTGTGCTATTGAAAGTAAACACTACAAGTGACTTTAATAAAATTTTGCTTACATAAGACATCACAAAGACATCGCAATAAAGATTTAAGCTGTGGAACTTTTTACTTAAAGTGTGTTGTTTTTTTTTAAAGATATATTACACTGTTCATCTCTGCCAAAGTTATTCATTCATGTACTTGACCACTGATTTTGCTCCAGAAATATAAATAGATGAATAACCTTACCTCTGTGATAGTGGTTGCACCTGAAGAGCAAGGTTGGTTTCCATAGTTGACGGTATTCATCTGTAAAGTAATTATAAATATTAATTTTTGATAAGAAAACTGGAAAAAGGGAACCCAAAGGGATTTAGCATTTGGTGCCGAACACTGTCAAGCGATCTAAATATTACTTAGAACTTATTAGAACTACATAAGACAAATCGATGGTGGGATTTCACAAGCGACTAATTTAAATTGGATGTCTCATCGATTGATTATCAATATAAATCCATAATCAATATAACACTATCATGGAGCCTACTCAAATGTATTGTAATATATACCTGCTGTTGATTATACAGCCAGGAAACTTGGTTCTGAAGCTGATGAATATAGGCCCAGCACTTTGACAATTCTAACTCAACAGCCTCCACCCTCTGTTGCAACTGGACATCTGGACCAGTTCTGTTGTATGTGGCACAAGATGACGTGTTGTTCAGGACATCAAATGATTGTCCTAATATAGATGAACTCCTGCAAAATAATTAAAAAATTAAAAGGAACCCTGCTAATTGGAATTTTGGACTTGTTATCTTTCATATTGTATATTTCATGCTGGTTTACTGTTGTTACTGATCAGTCTGTATTGCTTGAACAATTGATGAAAGCTATTTTGAACACAAGTTTGTTGTTAACTCAATAAACAGTAAAAAAAAAAAAAAACTGACTTAAAACTATTTTCATTAATTTGAAGCTGTAAAAAAAAAAATGAACAAAGGGTCAAAATGGTCATATGAGTTCTGAGTCATTTTAGCCAATTTGACTATTTTGGCCCTGCCCATCAGCTCACGGCCAGATAAAGTATATTAGTAAGTATATTCGTAACTGATTTATGTTAAGTCAAACAGTATCAGATTGTACTTAAGCTTACATAATATTCTTACCTAGTTGACGATTGTGTCAAGTCTTGATCATCCGAAAGACTATTGAAATTAGTCTCTGGAACAGAGCTGCATGATTGCTGATGAACAGCTACTTCCTGGGTCTCAATACTGGGCGTTGGCATGACAACCAGCTGCGGGGTGGATGGTGTTGCATCAGACTGTTTTGATGATGATACAGTACTGATGCAGCTGGAAGTTAGCAAATCTAACTCAAGTAACTCCAAACAACTGGCAGCCTTCTCAATGTTCGTCTAAAATTGTATTAGAAAAGGAATCAATTTTAAGTTTAAATGCTGTTAAATAGGATCTGAAAAGTCATTTCTTTTTAACATAAATTTGAATCTAATATTCTATGCATTTATAACATAAATCCATATTCATTTTCAACAACATATAGTTCTTTCCATTTAATATGGCTTCTGATCCAACTTTAAAAATATCTTAATAATTACAATGTCAATTATTATCCAATTGATGATTTTATTTGATTAATTCAGTTTGTTGAAATAACAGTTTTTGAAAACTAACCTGCTGCTTTTTCTTTAAATTTTTCATTTTTTTATTTGACTTCTCGCCTTCACTGAGGTTAGACTTCCTTTTTTTTGCTGATGCCTCTATGTTAGGCTGTTCTTCCTCCTGATCAGTACGGACAGTAGGCTCTGGTTCTCCCACCTGCCCAATTTGAAGCTTCTTTAACAGCTCTACAAACTCGGCACTGTCAATAATTGCCTTAAATTCCTTTCTTTCGGAATCATCTGAAAGATCAATACAAAGTTACAAACATGATGTAAAATCATACTAGATTCATTTTCGTATCAAAGTTCTGTTGGAAGGTTATTTTGACTGGCAATGACGAGGCCTATAAAGGCAAGTTTATCTTGAATAATTTAACTTGTTTGTTTTCAAACATGTGCATGTTCTGAATTTGAAATAAGTTACATTATGAAACATCATAAATTAATAAATAATTGTTAAATTGGAAAGCTTTAGCTATCTACTACCACCCTACATGAGGTCAATAGCATATTATCTATTTTCTTATTAATGAAGTATTTGTTATCAATAAAAGCTTTATAAAACACAACTTTGGGTGGAATGCTCATGACATTAAAGTATTGCGTTGAATCCCACAAGATGCCCTTGAAATGTTATTTTTCACTTTGAGTCAAATTCCAAATTGTTATAAAGATATTTAAAAACGATTTCAGTCAACGATGTGGTCAAATTTTAAATTCTAGGTAAAAGAAGTACTAGATGTAGATTTCTACATAAAAGATCGATTGTGGATGTCCCGATCCGCATCCACATAAATTTCTGGTTCAAATATAATGCGGCGGGCACAAGGCCTGCGTAAAAAGGTTATCATGTCAAACAAATTTACACTAAACTGCATATACACATCAACTGAACAATTGATATAAAACACGATTTACCAACCTCCTAAATTTCCAATCACGGATTCAAAAATCCCACATCCTGGCAGCCGAGCCTTGACTCTATCGCCAACTTTGTAGTCGCTGAATTCTTTTCTTGGCGATGTAATTTCTCTTAAACTAATTACAGATCCTGTAATGGGATCGTCGTTAACCCATATCATCAGTGCGATCGGCATTTTGTCAAGAGATGACGAGAACAAACGCTAAAAATAAGAGATCGAATGCAGGTAATATGACACGATAACTATCATTCAAAAGGGCGCGCCTTCCCATCGATCCTCATCTTCATCATCCGCATCCGGTGATCTTGATCGGATAGAGGCTTTTATATAAGCGACTGATTGATTCAGAATAAGGAGGGAACTGACGGCGACTGAATATTGGGTTACATCGAATTTTGATTATTAACGTCAACTAGTATCTATATAGATCTATGTAGTTTCTTGAAATACATCGGTACCTAGTTAGTAGTCTCCATGCATCTCTGCGATCGCGATCAACAGCAGTCGATTCTACATGAATGGCAAATATTGCAACAGTTGGTGTTGGTGACGAAATTTCTGTAAACTCCCGCTGTTCCATGACCACGATTCACGATCCGCGGTCTCAGGGCTCCAGGTAAGTTTTCGTATATTTGACACTGTGGAGAATTTTGAAGAAACATAAATTGTCGATGTTCACATAGTTGATCTACCGATCTTTTCGGTAAAAACAAACTAGGCCTATTTAGGTAATTAGCCACTGCCGGCGATGTATGGTCAAAACAGTCCCGCGTGAAATTGGCCCCGATTTACCCAAGTGAAATCGGCCTCCAGTAAAATTGGTTTCTATATCCTGAAAACGCCATGTGACACGTTTTGTGTCATTAATTAATTATCTGTATAAAAACATCCATAATAATGATGCCGTCAATCAATTAATATATTTCCATCTTTAATTGATATGACGTCAAACAAAAGTGGTTGAACGATTTTAATTTGAAAACCAAATGAATGAATGTATTCATGAATGGTGCGTACAACATTTAAATATATTATATAATTCTGTGACAATTCAAACCATTATTTTAAAGATATACATGTACATATGTTTAAGCCACATTTGTACTGCCATCCAAAGGCCATATGTTTTAACTCCTTCTAATTATTTACTTTTTGTTAATCCAGTTTGATTTAATTCAGCATAAATACAAGTTTTGCATTGTGTCTTTTCAGCAATGGATGAAGAAGCGCTGAGTGCTTGCCAGGTTGCTCCTTCAGAGTGGAAATGTCCAATAGAATCTTGTTCACAGATTTTGAGTCGCAAGCAGACATTGGAAAATCACCTTTCTAATATACATGGAGTTAAGTGTAAGAAAAAACACTTATTTTGATCTTCTTTTCTCACATTATTCAGGAGGATTTTACTGTGAGATAATTGATATTGATGGATTTAACAAAATAATTTTGATGCACAACATAATAATTGTAATGTTACATATTTTATTTTTCAGTGTGCAAAGTCAGAAAAGATACAAGGAATACAACCTTGATGAGTCAATTCCAGTGCCAAAAGCTACTAGGTGGCGACACAAATCCAACATAAAGTAAGTGTAAGATTTCAAACATTGTGTAAGTAAAAGCCTTTTCAGTACATGCACCTAATGAGTGCACATAAAAGTTCTATCACAAATGAAGAATTCCAATATTATACCAAAAGTATCTGTGATATATATGGAAATATTACAGCTGAAAATTATGAATATCAAAAACCAGTAAAGTAACAAGTCTTTACATGTATCTCCACTCAGTTAGTTACATTGGCATGCACATGTATGTATCTATTTTCAATGCAAGGCTAATCATTTTTATAAACAGGACTGTTGGTTTTGCAAGTGTGATAACACAATATTTGCTCAAATAAATTATAAAGTTAATATCAATTGACTCAGTAATATTTTACTACCAATAAACCATGTTCTTGTTTGTCAAAATGAAGCTATTATGGCACATTGAAATAATAGTTCATTTTTTATATATCAATCTAACAATGGATTTTATTTATATACAAATTTGTTTTATTTATTTACAGGTCAGTATCAAAACATCAAAGAGGAAACTTCCACTCTTCAACTTCAGCTACTGCAACAAACTCTACTAGCAGTGATGTTTTGGATGGAATGGAAAGCTTTGACATGATGGAAGATATGGACATAGATAATGAAGAAGCATCGGATCCAGGTTTCATTGTCAAATCTGTTGTTAATGATTCAGAACACAATAATTGTAGTTCAGGAGAAAACCAGGAAATGTGCCCTAATGATAGTGGTGTGTCACATGATCAGCAGCTGTCACAGAGTACACCGGTCATCCAGGATTCTCCACTCTATGCACTGCCTGCCTCCTCTTCAAGTTATAACAGTGATATTACTACCAATGAACACGTTCTTGCTACAACTGCATATGCTGCAAGGTACAATTTGTCAGATATGGCAATCAAAGATTTGTTAAAACTAATTCAAATGCATCTTCCAGCAGACAACACTGCAGAGAGAAGCTTATATGAACTGAAGAAAAAATGTGGTTTCAGTTCAGATTATGTGAAATTTCAGTTGTATTGTGATTGCTGCAAGAAGTTATTCTCAGACGATGAAGATACCTGTCAAACACCTGGATGTAATGGACGCAAGTCAGATTTAGAATCAAGAAAATATTTTGTAACAAGCAATCTGAAAACACAACTTGAAGAAATCGTTCTAAGGAATGGTATTTGGGAAAAGATCTGTGATATGAAGGGTGCACCTGCATCTCATGAAACTTTGAGTGACATAAGATTTGGAACAGCATACAAAGAACTACAGCAACCAGGCTGCCTTTTACACAATGAAAACAATATCACTTTATCTATGTTCACTGATGGAGTCCCTTTATTCCAGAGTTCAGGTGTCCAGATATGGCCAGTGTATCTTCTGATCAACGAACTCCCTGCAAAAGAAAGATTCACAAGGAAAAATATGATGCTCTGGGGACTCTGGCAGGGGAAAGGAAAGCCCAAAATGAATATGTTCCTTAAACCTCTCGTTCTGGATTTACTTGATTTGTATACTACAGGTCTTACAGCTAAAATTCTAGGACAAGTGATCACAATAAAGGCAATGCTGATTGTTGCAACAATGGACTTGCAGGCAAGGGCTTATGTCACAAACATGACCCAACACAATGGTGAGAATGGCTGTTTGTATTGTGAAGAACCTGGCGAAGTTGTAGCAAGTGGAGCTGGATCTTGTCGTGCCTATCCAGTGAGAGCAGAAAAACCACCTCTGAGAACTGATGAAAGTGTGAAAGAGAATGCAACAAGAGCACAGGAGGATGGGCAACGATATTTTGGCTTTAATGGTCTTAGTGTCTTCAGTTACTTGCCCTACTTCTCATTGATAAAGAACATTATGGTTGATTACATGCATGGCACTTTGCTGGGTATCACAAAGAAGCTAATGTTTCTGTGGTTTGATGATAAGAACAAGGCAGAAGATTATTATATTGGAGACAGAATGACAGAGATAGACAAATTATTGAAAGAAATTTGCCCCCCTCATGTAATTCATAGACTACCAAGAATTCTGACAAACACCTACAATCATTGGAAAGCATCTGAACTGCGTAACTGGCTTCTGTTTTATTCTGTACCTTGCTTGAAAGGAAAACTGAAACTGATTTACCTGAAACACTACAGCTCTCTTGTTGAGGCTATCTACATTTTGTTGTCGGAGGGGATAACTGCGTCACAAATGAAGAGAGCGGAAACACTCCTCAAATTCTTCACATCAACTGCCTCTGATCTGTATGGACCAAACATAATGAGTTTGAATATGCACAACTTACTTCATATGCTTGACAATGTGAGACAGTGGGGACCCATTTGGTGTTGGTCTTGTTTCCCTTTCGAGTCTTTCAATGGAGAGATGAAGAAAAATATCCATGGAACAGGAAATGTTTGTCGTCAAGTTTTTTGGAACTTTCAGGCTCAGAAGAGAGTAATGCAAACAGAACATCACATTGGTGAAGGTGTGGCTAAGGATTTTGTAAGGAGCATGTTTGAAGGCAAAGGACAGCGTTCTCTTGGAGAGGAGGCCTATCAATGCAGAACTGTAAAATGTACAGTAATAGAATCACATTTTGAGCCATTTGTCAAAGAGCAGCTGCAACATCTGACAGGTGATGTAAGTGAGGAATCATTTATGAAGGTTGCAAAGGTGATCAGAAATGGATTCTATCTGTACAGTACATCATGTTCCAAGGTAAAAAAGCAGAATTCTTATACTGTTGCTTTGGAATCCACAACCAAAGATGGAGAAGTTGGCATCGAAATTGAACAGTTTTTGTTGCACAAGAGTTCAAAACAGGTTTTTGCTGTTGGGAAACTCGTGAGAGAAATGGAAAGTGTATTGGAGGGATATATTTCTCATATGAAACGCCTTGAATACAGGTAATTAATTGAAAAGTTCTGTTTCTGCTTTTCTTTTCTTTTTCATTTAATGTGAACCTATTGTTATGTTCTTAATTTAAAAAACTACAGATTTTGCTCTAGTGGTGATCAATTTAAAAGTTCTACATGGATTTGCATTGTATTTGTAATTGGTTATTGACAATTGAGACATGTACAATTAAATAAGTCAGTTAATCATATCTTTAAAAAAAAAAGACTTTTTAAAAGAATTATGAAGCAAGTTATACAACTTAAATTAATCACTCTTGTTGGACCGAATGTTATTGCACAAAAGGTCTGTGTGGGAGGAAACCAGAGTACCTGGAGGAAACCCACTCGTTTGGGCAGGTGCCTCCATACCTTTTCATGTCTGATTGGGGAATTGAATTCGGCCTGCCACCTTGGTTCTGAAGTGTACTTCATTGAAAGAACCTATGATCATCGTCAAGAATCGAGATGCCCTTTATGGATCCCTGTTTCCCAATCATTTTGAGAGAGACTGATCATTGAATTTGTATATAATAATATCAAAAGTGTATGTTTAAGTTAAGTTATGCTACAACTCAAAAACCGGTGATGATCAAGTGTTTTCTTTTAAGAAGAAACTGATAATACATAAATGATGATAATGACACACAAAGTACATAGATCAGAATAATTACTAAGTCCATTGCCACTCTGTTCAAAATTATTCATTTCCAAAATGGACTTAGAATAATTTTTGATGGTCCGAGTTATTACCAAGGTCACTTAGAATAATTTTGATTGTCCGAGTTATTTCCGAGGTCACTTAGAATAATTTTGATTGTCCGAGTTATTTCCGAAGTCACCCTAAAAAAGTCCGAGTTTTTGTTTGCCATAGCCGAGGTTTTTTGTCCGAGGTAATGCAGTTTCCAAGGAAAACCTCGGACATTTGTATTTTCCAAGGTTTTTCTAAGGTAATTCCAAGGAAAACCTTGGATTTCAACCATAACCTCGGAAAATGTACAGCCGGGATGTAACAAATTATAAAGTCAAATACTGAAAAAATACCTACATCGTCAACACCCTTTGGACTGTCCTCAATGTCATGTTATGTATTATGAAATTTCCGTGGGGATTTTCTCAGAGGTGTGGAATGCAATGGATTAAGTGTGGGAAGGGTTTCTGGATACATCTGCAATAACCATGAAACATGCTAATCATTTCCTGTTTTTCATTTTCTTGAGGGACACTTTGTAGAATTTATCAAGATAACATAAAATGAATAAGGCAGAAATACTTACATCTTCAACACTGTTCTCAAGGTCATGCTGTTCATTCTGTGATTTCCGTGGAGATCTTCTGAGAGTTGTTGAATGATCCTGTAAAGAATTGAAACACTTCAAGTTCAGTGACACGTATATTTCCATAACAGCTTATAGTATTCTAGTGGACTTTACTTCTAATCTTATGCTATTCTGTTCAGATTTGAAATAGATACATACACTGGAATGTGTCACAACAGGTTCATCTACATTAACTTTCTGTTTCAAGATATAAAGCAAATTCTTACCATCACTGAAGTGCTGTTAGATGAATGGAGATTAGGAGGCACTGGAGCAAGTGTGGGAAGGGCTTCTGGATACATCTGTAACAACCATGAAAAATGTTTTCATTGGCCAACATTCTTAAGACACATTTATTTTCTTAAAAAAAAAAAACCTCTGAAATTTATTCATAAATTACTAGGTACAAGTTATATTGTACATACATATCACAAACAGCTTTGTCCGCATGACATTTCCACTCACATAACTCTTAGGAAGTTAATCAGATGTTAAATAGGCCGAAGATAAAGTGTAGGACATTTTTAAAGATCACCTTAGAACCAGTTTTGACAAGTTTCATTGAAATATCACAATTAGTGCTCTCTTTTCAATATATGCCAGGTAGCCATCTTTGATTTCCAACAGTCTCAAACACATTTAAACATTTTGTCTTCCTTTCTATATCTACTACACTCCTGAAAAGTTTAAGCTCGTTTGGCCCCAGAAGAATTAAAGTAGGAAATCAATTTATTTAAAGTCATTTACAAGATGAAAAAATCACTTACTTCTTTATCCTGAGAGTCTAAATTGACATAACTGTTTCTATGTGTCAAGTGTTGAGAATCCCCCTGCAATGCAATAATAACTGAAGTAAATTCTTGTCTGCTCTTCATTAGAAAAGCTATTAAAACATCATTATTCATATTACCTAGTTTAGTACATGTACATCACTTTTATTAGAATTTTTCTTTTATCTATGTTTTCTTTTATTTAATTATAACTTAAAACAACATTCAAAATAACCAATAAGTTAATAATTGTTGTTAAACATACATTTAAGAAGGTTATATTATTGCTTTCAGTATACTAATCTGGATAATGAAACACTCATAATGGGAAACATAACCAAATATTACTTTCGTTTTTAATGAATTATTAAAAATTAGAAAGATAAAGTATCCATTATGTTAGAAATGCAATATACCATATTGTAATTGAAATCTGTCTGGTTCAAGTAGCTACTCTGTTCTTGCGCCTCACTTCCTACTGCAAATGAAGGTGTGTTCATACTGTTGGAGTATGAACCCCATTCTGAACGTTTCCAAGGAACAAATGTTTGGCCTTGAGCGACAGGTGCAGTCTACAATTTTTATAAATATTTAGAACTATTTTGAAGTAAACTATTATAATAGCAATCAGGGAAATTCATGCTTGTCCCTTTTTGAATAGATTTAATAATGTGAAGCTAAAAAACTTTTCTGAAATAATGATAATCATTATAATACTTTGAGAGGAATCAAGATCTTTTCATAATTTTATAATACCAGGTATGTTCAAAGTTTCAAGGTAGTTTCAACTCTCTGCACCAATAACAGACAGAGAGTAACAAAATTAAAGTTAGAATTACATGGAAAATAACAACTATGACTTGATACACATATTAATACATCACTCTGACATACATTTTGTATACAACATATAATCCTAAGTAAATTTTGGATTTGTAGTTTAGGCTTTAAATGCAAGACACAGTTTGAGAGTACAATTTTAACTGAGAATGTCATGCCCAGGTACTTACTTCAAAGCAGTTATCCATGTTGGAATGGTGACATGTTGACTTTTTGAAATGGTTTAAACATCTCGTTAACCAGTCTCTGGTAGCTGGATCAGTTACAATCTCCAACATATTAATCATTTGTGGTGATGGAACTGTAATTAATATAAATTTATTAAAATTCTTTCTTAATGTCAATGTGGTTACTTAAGCTATAGCCTTTAAGATCGGTGTTTTAATGACTTTATTTATGTACAATGGTATTACCACAAGGTATATTGTATCTCAATACTGTATTACACTGAAATTATGCTAACATGTAAGAGTGTTCTTTTGAAATACAAATTCATGTTGTCGGTGCGATTATGATTAGTATTGTGGTATGTTGAAAAATTTAATTAAAACATTTACATACCTGGTACCTTGTCCAATGTTTCTTCCTGTGGTACACCCGGCATGTCATTACTCAGTCCTTGTACTATGGACCATGTGGAGGATAGGTCTGTGTTGCAGTAGAAGGAATTTAAATCCGCTGCATTTTCTCTTTCTCCTGTTACATAAGTATCGCTTTGTACATTCTGATTGTTTGTCGGATGCTGTTTTCTCACTGCTGTTGCAGTCGATTTCCGTATCCGTGAAGTGGTGATGGTGCCACTTTGTCCGCAACTTCCCCAGAACTTATTTATTATATAGTTCAGCTGACTGGAGGTCAAACCGACATTTGGATGGGGGGTCTCGACCCCCCAATGCAGAAAGAATGGAGCGGATTCCTGTTGTTTTGATGAAAAGCACGGACACTTCTTTCTGATTTCTACAAAAGTTTTTAACATATCGTAAGTTGCGCTTGACACCACCAGCAAAGCTGGTGCGATGTATGAGGTTTTGTGCTGAGTGACAGTAATAACGAAATGTTCTTCTCTCCTTAATGCAGCCAACACTTGCTTCAGTGTCAGGCCGGTTATTGCGCCCGACCTTTGCGCATTCTTGGCAACTAATTCCATTATCAAATATCCCACGATTTTGTTGTATTCATTACGGGATATACCGCTTTCAGGTGTATAGCAATCGATAAAGTCTCGAACCCCTAGGGCATGGTCTGATTTTAAACACCTGTTTAGGTCTACGGGGTCGAGTGCATTATCAAAGTCATTTACTTGCCTTTCAGTTTCGCGTTGTTTGATCGGTTTTGCCATTATTATGTTCCATCTTGAGATGGCCCTTTCCATTCCATCGAGGCGTTCGTGGTCGAAGTTTTTCTCCATGCGAAGGAAATTTACAAATTCCTTGTAGGAGGAAAGATAACATTTTACTGTGCCTGGTTGGCATTCATTGCGAAATTCATCCAGCCAGACATCCCTGACTAATTTGTGGTTGAGAAGCGACTCAACATTGAAGGACGGGTCAACCTTTTCCCATATTGTTTGAACTTGGTGTACATGCTGGTTTGCCACGTCGTCCTTTTTTTGTTTCTCTGGCCCCTTTAGCCATTTGTAATATTCATTCATAATTTCAGAATGATATTTGCTGGATTTTGGAATTATATTGTCCTTAGATTTTGCTGTTGTTTTCCTGTGAAGCGCCATGTGTTGATCTAGTCTTAATACCATTTTTGGGCAACCTGGCTCTGGGCATGCCTTGTATGCTAGGTTGCATTGATTTGCCTTACTTTGTTTAGTCTCATTAATGCTGAGGTAGTATGATAGGTCATGCGCGGTTCGCAGATGTCTTGGAAGGTTGATAACCGAAAGATTGCATCGATTACATTTGCGCCTTGGTCGCTTTTTCAAACCAGAACTTTTGTCCCTTATTCGGTTTTTTGTCCGTGGCCGATGATTTCCTTTAATTGGTTTCTCCATATCGGATTCAGCATCCTAAAATAATAATGCAAATAGGTTATACTAAAACTAACATGCTACAAAAAATAACTATTTCAATTTTAACAAGAGGCCCAATTATACAATATTGGCTAACAATTAAGGCAATGCATGGAATTCTTTAGTAGAAACTGTAAGTTCTTGATAGATTTGAAGAATTCGATCTTAAAAGTAGGTCAAGATAATTCATTTGAACAAATTTGAAAACCCTTCATCTCAGCATTCTACAGGACCAATATCAGGCCACTAGGACTCTAAGTTATTGATAAGAAATCGTTTAAAGATTTTAGCCTATTTGATCCTTGTGACCTTGAATGAAGGTCAAGGTCATTCATTTGAACAAACTTGGTAGCCTTTCATTCCCAGCATGCTAAATGTCAATATCAGCTCTCTATGCCTCTTAGTTATTGGCAAGAAGTCGTTAAAAGATTTTGGCCTATTTGACCTCTATGACCTTGAATGAAAGTCAAGGTCATTCTTTTAAACAAGCATGGTAGCGCTTTATCCATGCATGTCATATGCCCAATACCAGGTCCGTATGCCTCATAGTTAGTGACAAGAAGTCGTTTAAGATTTTAGCCTATTTGACCACTGTGACATTGAATGAAAGTCAAGGTCATTCATTTAAACAAACTTGGTAGCCCTTCATCCCGGCATGCTACATGTCAATATCAGCTCTCTAGGCCTCTTAGTTATTGACAAGAAGTCGTTAAAAGATTTTAGCCTATTTGACCCCTGTGACCTTTAATAAAGGTCAAGGGCATTCATTTGAACAAACTTGGTAGCCCTTCATCCCAGCATACTACAGGCCCAATATCAGGTATCTAGGCCTCTTAGTTATTAACAAGGAGTTGTTTAAATAGTTTAGCCTATTTGACCCCTGTGACCTTGAATGAAGGTCAAGGCCATTCATTTGAACAAGCTTGGTAGCCCTTCATCCCAGCATGCTACATGTCAATATCAGCTCTCTAGGCCTCTTAGTTATTGACAAGAAGTCGTTAAAAGATTTTAGCCTATTAGACCCCTGTGACTTTGAATAAAGATCAAGGTCATTCATTTGAACAAACTCGGTAGCCCTTCATAGCAGCATGCTGCATTCCCAATATCAGGTCTGTAAGCCTCTTAGTTATTGACAAGAAGTCGTTTAAAGATTTTGGCCTATTTGAACCCTGTGACCTTGAATGAAGGTCAAGGTCATTCATTTGACCGAACCTATTAGCCCTTCACCGAGCATGCTACATGCCCAATATCAGGTCTCTATGCCTCTTAGTTATTGACAAGAAGTTGTTTAAAGATTTTGGTCTATTTGACCCCTGTGACCTTGAATGAAGGTCAAGGTCATTCATTTGACCGAACCTATTAGCCCTTCACCGAGCATGCTACAGACAGGTGCAGTCTACAATTTTTATAAATATTTAGAACTATTTTGAAGTAAACTATTATAATAGCAATCAGGGAAATTCATGCTTGTCCCTTTTTGAATAGATTTAATAATGTGAAGCTAAAAAACTTTTCTGAAATAATGATAATCATTATAATACTTTGAGAGAAATCAAGATCTTTTCATAATTTTATAATACCAGGTATGTTCAAAGTTTCAAGGTAGTTTCAACTCTCTGCACCAATAACAGACAGAGAGTAACAAAATTAAAGTTAGAATTACATGGAAAATAACAACTATGACTTGATACACATATTAATACATCACTCTGACATACATTTTGTATACAACATATAATCCTAAGTAAATTTTGGATTTGTAGTTTAGGCTTTAAATGCAAGACACAGTTTGAGAGTACAATTTTAACTGAGAATGTCATGCCCAGGTACTTACTTCAAAGCAGTTATCCATGTTGGAATGGTGACATGTTGACTTTTTGAAATGGTTTAAACATCTCGTTAACCAGTCTCTGGTAGCTGGATCAGTTACAATCTCCAACATATTAATCATTTGTGGTGATGGAACTGTAATTAATATAAATTTATTAAAATTCTTTCTTAATGTCAATGTGGTTACTTAAGCTATAGCCTTTAAGATCGGTGTTTTAATGACTTTATTTATGTACAATGGTATTACCACAAGGTATATTGTATCTCAATACTGTATTACACTGAAATTATGCTAACATGTAAGAGTGTTCTTTTGAAATACAAATTCATGTTGTCGGTGCGATTATGATTAGTATTGTGGTATGTTGAAAAATTTAATTAAAACATTTACATACCTGGTACCTTGTCCAATGTTTCTTCCTGTGGTACACCCGGCATGTCATTACTCAGTCCTTGTACTATGGACCATGTGGAGGATAGGTCTGTGTTGCAGTAGAAGGAATTTAAATCCGCTGCATTTTTAGCCCACCATCATCAGATGGTGGGCTGTTCAAATCGCCCTGCGTCCGTGGTCCGTCGTCCGTCCGTCCCTCCGTCCGTCCCTCCGTCCCTCCGTCCGTCCGTCCGTCCCTCCGTCCGTAAACAATTCTTGTTATCGCTATTTCTCAGAAAGTACTGAAGGGATCTTTCTCAAATTTCATATGTAGGTTCCCCTTGGTGCCTAGTTATGCATATTGCGTTTTGAGACCAATCAGAAAACAACATGGCCGACAGGCAGCCATCTTGGATTTCGACAATTGAAGTTTGTTATCGCTATTTCTGAGAAAGTACTGAATGGATCTTTCTCAAATTTCATATGAAGGTTCCCCTTGGTGCCTAGTTATGCATATTGCATTTTGAGATCAATCGGATAACAACATGGCCGACAGGCAGCCATCTTGGATTTTGACAATTGAAGTTTGTTATCGCTATTTCTGAGAAAGTACTGAAGGGATCTTTCTGAAATTTTATATGAAGGTTCCCCTTGGTGCCTAGTTATGCATATTGCGTTTTGAGACCAATCGGAAAACAACATGGCTGACAGGCAGCCATCTTGGATTTTGACAATTGAAGTTTGTTATCGCTATTTTTGAGAAAGCCCTGAAGGGATCTTTCTCAAATTTCATATGTAGGTTCCCCTTGCTGCCTAGTTATGCATATTGCAATTTGAGACTAATCGGAAAACAACATGGCTGACAGGCAGCCATCTTGGATTTTGACAATTGAAGTTTGTTATCGCTATTTCTGAGAAAGCCCTGAAGGGATCTTTCTCAAATTGCATATGAAGGTTCCCCTTGGTGCCTAGTTATGCATATTGCGATTTGAGACCAATCGGATAACAACATGGCCGACAGGCAGCCATCTTGGATTTTGACAATTGAAGTTTGTTATCGCTATTTCTGAGAAAGTACTGAATGGATCTTTCTCAAATTTCATATGTAGGCTCCCCTTGGTGCCTAGTTATGCATATTGCGATTTGAGACCAATCGGAAAACAACATGGCCGACAGGCAGCCATCTTGGATTTTGACAATTGAAGTTCGTTATCACTATTTCTGAGAATGTACTGAATGGATCTTTCTGAAATTTCAAATATAGGTTTCCTTTGGTGCCTAGTTATGCATATTATGTTTTGAGACCAATCGGAAAACAACATGGCCGACAGGCAGCCATCTTGGATTTTGACAATTGAAGTTTGTTATCACTATTTCTGAGAATGTTTTGAATGGATCTTTCTCAAATTGCATATGTAAGATTCCCTTGGTGCCTAGTTATGCATATTGTGTTTTGAGACCAATCTGAAAACAACATGGCCGACAGGCAGCCATCTTGGATTTTGACAATTGAAGTTTGTTATCACTATTTCTGAGAATGTTCTGAATGGATCTTTCTCAAATTGCATATGTAAGATTCCCTTGGTGCATAGTTATGTATATTGTGTTTTGAGACCAATCTGAAAACAACATGGCCGACAGGCAGCCATCTTGGATTTTGACAATTGAAGTTTGTTATCGCTATTTCTGAGAAAGTACTGAATGGATCTTTCTCAAATTTCATAAGTAGGTTCCCCTTGGTCCCTTGTATTGCATTTTTGGACCAGTCTGTCCTGAAAACAACCTGGCAAACAAACAGCCATTATCGTTAAATCTCAAATTTCTTATATAGCTAGGATTCCCTTGTTTGAAAAGTACTGGAGGGATGTCTCAATTTGCACAGATTAGTAAAATGAAGGGAAAAGTAGAGAAAAGATCAATCTGACATGGAACCTATGAAGATCATTCAATGGTGGGCGCCAAGATCCCTCTGGGATCTCTTGTCTCTTTCTCCTGTTACATAAGTATCGCTTTGTACATTCTGATTGTTTGTCGGATGCTGTTTTCTCACTGCTGTTGCAGTCGATTTCCGTATCCGTGAAGTGGTGATGGTGCCACTTTGGCCGCAACTTCCCCATAACTTATTTATTATGTAGTTCAGCTGACTGGAGGTCAAACCGACATTTGGATGGGGGGGGGGGGGGGGGGGGGGGGGGGGTCTCGACCCCCCAATGCAGAAAGAATGGAGCGGATTCCTGTTGTTTTGATGAAAAGCACGGACACTTCTTTCTGATTTCTACAAAAGTTTTTAACATATCGTAAGTTGCGCTTGACACCACCAGCAAAGCTGGTGCGATGTATGAGGTTTTGTGCTGAGTGACAGTAATAACGAAATGTTCTTCTCTCCTTCATGCAGCCAACACTTGCTTCAGTGTCAGGCCGGTTATTGCGCCCGACCTTTGCGCATTCTTGGCAACTAATTCCATTATCAAATATCCCACGATTTTGTTGTATTCATTACGGGATATACCGTTTTCAGGTGTATAGCAATCGATAAAGTCTCGAACCCCTAGGGCATGGTCTGATTTTAAACACCTGTTTAGGTCTGCGGGGTCGAGTGCATTTTCAGTCATTTACTTGCCTTTCAGTTTCGCGTTGTTTGATCGGTTTTGCCATTATTGTGTTCCATCTTGAGATGGCCCTTTCCATTCAATCGAGGCGTTCGTGGTCGAAGTTTTTCTCCATGCAAAGGAAATTTACAAATTCCTTGTAGGAGGAAAGATAACTTTTTACTGTGCCTGGTTGGCATTCATTGCGAAATTCATCCAGCCAGACATCCCTGACTAATTTGTGGTTGAGAAGCGACTCAGCTGAAGGACGGGTCAACCTTTTCCCATATTGTTTGAACTTGGTGTACATGCTGGTTTGCCACGTCGTCCTTTTTAGCTCACCTGCCCGAAGGGCAAGTGAGCTTATGCCGTGGCGCGGCGTCCGTCGTCCGTCCGTCGTCCGTCCGTCCGGCCGTCCGGCCGTCCGTCCGGCGTCAACTTTCCATTCAAGCAACTTCTTCTCAATAACCAAAAGGCCTAGAGACCTAATATTGGGCCTGTAGCATGCTGGGGTGAAGGGCTACCAAGTTTGTTCAAATGAATGACCTTGACCTTCATTCAAGGTCACAGGAGTCAAAAGGCTAAAATCTTCAAACGACTTCTTCTCAACAACCAACAGTCCCAGGGAGTTGATATTGGGTCTGTAGCATGCTGGGGTAAAGGGCTACCAAGTTTGTTCAAATGAATGACCTTGACTTTCATTCAAGGTCACAGGAGTCAAAAAGGCTAAAAAAAAATTAGACGACTTCTTCTAAATAGCCAAAAGACCCAGGGACTTGATATTGGGTCTGTAGCATGCTGGGGTGAAGGGCTACCAAGTTTGTTCAAATGAATGACCTTGACCTTCATTCAAGGTCACAGGAGTCAAAAAGGCTAAAATCTTTTAAACGACTTCTTCTCAATAACCAAGAGTCCCAGGGACTTGATATTGGGTCTGTAGCATGCTGGGGTGAAGGGCTACCAAGTTTGTTCAAATGAATGACCTTGACTTTCATTCAAGGTCACAGGAGTCAAAAAGGCTAAAATCTTTAAACGACTTCTTCTCAATAACCAAGAGTCCCAGGGAGTTGATATTGGGTCTGTAGCATGCTCGGGTGAAGGGCTACCAAGTTTGTTCAAATGAATGACCTTGACTTTCATTCAAGGTCACAGGGGTCAAAAAGGCTAAAATCTTTAAACGACTTCTTCTCAATAACCAAGAGTCCCAGGGAGTTGATATTGGGTCTGTAGCATGCTGGGGTGAAGGGCTACCAAGTTTGTTCAAATGAATGACCTTGACCTTCATTCAAGGTCACAGGAGTCAAAAAGGCTAAAATCTTTAAACGACTTCTTCTCAATAACCAAGAGTCCCAGAGGCCTAATATTTGGCCTGTAGCATGCTGGGGTGAAGGGCTCCCAAGTTTGTTCAAATGAATGACCTTGACTTTCATTCAAGGTCACAGGAGTCAAAAAGGCTAAAATCTTTTAAACGACTTCTTCTCAATAACCAAGAGTCCCAGAGACCTAATATTTGGCCTGTAGCATGCTGGGGTGAAGGGCTACCAAGTTTGTTCAAATGAATGACCTTGACCTTCATTCAAGGTCACAGGGGTCAAAAAGGCTAAAATCTTCAAACGACTTCTTCTCAATAACCAACAGTCCCAGGGAGTTGATATTGGGTCTGTAGCATGCTGGGATGAAGGGCTACCTAGTTTGTTCAAATGAATGGCCTTGACCTTCATTCAAGGTCACAGGGGCCAAAAAGGCTAAAATCTTTAAACGACTTCTTCTCGATAACCAACAGTCTCAGAGACCTAATATTTGGCCTGTAGCATGCTGGGGTAAAGGGCTACCAAGTTTGTTCAAATGAATGACCTTGACTTTCATTCAAGGTCACAGGAGTCAAAAAGGCTAAAATCTTTAAACGACTTCTTCTCAATAACCAAGAGTCCCAGAGACCTAATATTTGGCCTGTAGCATGCTGGGGTGAAGGGCTACCAAGTTTGTTCAAATGAATGACCTTGACTTTCATTCAAGGTCACAGGAGTCAAAAAGGCTAAAATCTTTTAAACGACTTCTTCTCAATAACCAAGAGTCCCAGAGAGTTGATATTGGGTCTGTAGCATGCTGGGGTGAAGGGCTACCAAGTTTGTTCAAATGAATGACCTTGACCTTCATTCAAGGTCACAGGGGTCAAAAGGCTAAAATCTTTAAACAACTTCTTCTCAATAACCAAGAGTCCCAGGGAGTTGATATTGGGTCTGTAGCATGCTGGGGTGAAGGGCTACCAAGTTTGTTCAAATGAATGACCTTGACCTTCATTCAAGATCACGTCGATCAAGTATGCTTAAATCTTTAAATGACTTTTAGTGAAAAGCCAAAGTGCAGAGAGACATTATATTGGTCCTGTAGCATGCTTTCAAATAACTGCAGGATCCATATATGAAAAGATCACTGCATTGCAGGTGAGCGATTTGGGCCCATTGGGCCCTTGTTTTTGTTTCTCTGGCCCCTTTAGCCATTTGTAATATTCATTCATAATTTCAGAATGATGTTTGCTGGATTTTGAAATTATATTGTCCTTAGATTTTGCTGTTGTTTTCCTGTGAAGCGCCATGTGTTGATCTAGTCTTAATACCATTTTTGGGCAACCTGGCTCTGGGCATGCCTTGTATGCTAGGTTGCATTGATTTGCCTTACTTTGTTTAGTCTCATTAATGCTGAGGTAGTATGATAGGTCATGCGCGGTTCGCAGATGTCTTGGAAGGTTGATAACCGAAAGATTGCATCGATTACATTTGCGCCTTGGTCGCTTTTTCAAACCAGAAC
>NW_022980019.1:0-17904 GCF_902652985.1 Pecten maximus | reverse complement strand
TTCATATTTGGAAAAAAATGTGGATAAATACAGTTCCGCATGATGTACAAAAACTTGAAGAATTGTCCAAATTGCATGATATTTTTTATTAATAAGGATGGCAACAAACTCTGGTAGGTTAAGGCACCTTAACTAACAAAAATGTGTTTCCCTTCCTCGAGAAATATCCGTATAAACCACACAAACAAAAAATCTGCAAATGTTGAGGTAAAGAAAGTCTAAAAGTTCACAAAACAAAGGTCCGTAAACTCAGGAATGATGGAGCCTTTTTAGCCCATACTATAGCATGCAAGAAGCTTTCTTGTCAAATGTTCATGTCTAATTAATGGCTCCCACGGGCATATCCCCCTCTTACGGCATAATTGATAATTGGACACACACACACACACACACACACACATACCGGTCTACCTTACATGGGGAGGTACCAGTTTTGAGATCAACCTCACGAGGTCAACACTTTACCAAAGGCATTTTTACATGAAAATATCGTTTTTAACTACTGAGCAGGGTTACAATGTGGTAATTCGGTTTAAATATAGAATACACGTGATTTTGAAATTACAGTTTTTCACAAACATAAGGAGGTATGCCCATATATAGTATGACATTGTGAGGTAATATCCTTTTAAGGAATTAACAAACTATGTATGGTGAGACCATCATACAGAGGTAAACACTCTATGTATGGTGAGACCATCATACAGAGGTAAACACACACTATGTATGGTGACACCTTCATACAGAGGTATACACACACTATGTATGGTGACACCTTCATACAGAGGTATACACACTCTATGTATGGTGACACCTTCATACAGAGGTATACACACTCTATGTATGGTGACACCTTCATACAGAGGTATACACACTCTATGGTGACACCCTCATACAGAGGTATACACACAATGTATGGTGACACCTTCATACAGAGGTATACACACTCTATGGTGACACCCTCATACAGAGGTATACACACACTATGTATGGTGACACCTTCATACAGAGGTATACACACTCTATGTATGGTGACACCTTCATACAGAGGTATACACACTCTATGGTGACACCCTCATACAGAGGTATACACACAATGTATGGTGACACCTTCATACAGAGGTATGCACACTCTATGGTGACACCCTCATACAGAGGTATACACACACTATGTATGGTGACACCTTCATACAGAGGTATACACACACTATGTATGGTGACACCTTCATACAGAGGTATACACACACTATGTATGGTGACACCTTCATACAGAGGTATACACACTCTATGTATGGTGACACCTTCATACAGAGGTATACACACTCTATGGTGACACCCTCATACAGAGGTATACACACACTATGTATGGTGACACCTTCATACAGAGGTATACACACTCAAAGGTGACACCCTCATACAGAGGTATACACACACTATGTATGTTGACAACTTCATACAGAGGTATACACACACTATGTATGGTGACACCTTCATACAGAGGTATACACACTCTATGTATGGTGACACCTTCATACAGAGGTATACACACTCTATGGTGACACCCTCATACAGAGGTATACACACACTATGTATGGTGACACCTTCATACAGAGGTATACACACTCAAAGGTGACACCCTCATACAGAGGTATACACACTCTATGTATGTTGACACACTCATACAGAGGTATACACACTCTATGGTGACACCCTCATACAGAGGTATACACACACTATGTATGGTGACACCTTCATACAGAGGTATACACACTCTAAGGTGACACCCTCATACAGAGGTATACACACACTATGTATTGTGACACCTTCATAGAGAGGTATACACACTCTATGGTTACACGTCACACAGAGGTATACACACGGTGTGCAATGATGCTCCGGCCCTTCTTTTATCCCCTTAAATGTTGATGATAGGAAAGAACCTTGGACTTCGGCAATGAAATCCCCATCGGGCCCTGCAAATATTCTGTACTTCTTAAGACTCCTGGAAGCTTTAAGTGGTATTTTAACGAAACAAAATGGTAACACTGACTGGAACCGCGCATCAATTAGCACATTTTGTTACAACACCTTTTCTTCTGATCCTTGTGCACGTTCCTGTTTATTTAAGACATGCCATTGAATAATGGTGTTACTGATGAATAACTACAAACTATACCAGTAAACCAATGTTTTGTCTATGTCCCTTGATGTTTCTTCTGTGTATAGCCAGATGAACATCCCCTTCAATGTTGGGCTGTTCTCAAACATCAGTTACTCCAGCAATAAAGGTATTTTCAGTACAGAAACAGATCAAGGAGATGTTGTAATTTTTTATAGTAGGCTTACACAAACAAATCAGTCTAAAAATAACCTGAATATGTTGACTGGAGGTTAAAATCACTGTGATCCTAGAAGCAAATAATGGAGACAAAGCTGCTTGTTAGTCTTTAAAAACAAAACCAAACAACAAAATGAGCCAAAACAGTTCCTGTATTCCACTTCATAGAACAATGATACACATATGTAGAAAATGATAGTAAACCATCACTTTATTTCCTGAAATAGTCACATTGTACCTAAACAAATTCACAATTAACCGCCAAGCAGTTAAGTTGTATTATCTTTCATTTATACAAAAATATTTGTAATCAAAACATGGTATGTGATAAAAGTGTTGTTTGTACATGCATTAAGACAAAAAGAAGCATTCGCCAATGACTTAATTAATAATTATAGCACTTAATTATCGTGACCTACTTTTCAACAATGTCATATTTTTCCGGTCATTTTTTTCTAATGAATGTTTTGAAATGGACCATTACGTCAAAATTAAGATGACAAAACCAAAAAATATATTTTAGTTTTTTAATTATGATTATGAATTTGACCCCCACTTCACCCCTCCATAACTACTGAATGACTTTGAACTGACCTTAATTTCATGTCATATCTTGACCGCCTAACTTCAAGAAATTAGTAAACAGAAAATAAAAAATATCAGTCATGGCCGCCAGAAGGCCCAAATTGGCACTCCTCCTTTGAGAAAGATCCATCGAGTACTTTTTCAGAAATAGTGGTAACAAGAATTGTTTACGGACGGACGGACCACGGACGCAGGGCGATTTGAATAGGGCGATCTGATGATGGTGGGCTAATAAATCTGTTGAACATTTAATGTAGACAAAAGAATCATCGATCCAGAAGCCTAAATTGATCCTGTCATAAATTAAAAAGACTTCCAAAGCATTTCTTTGAAACTTCTACTGCAAACCTAATAACCATTTCTTTTACTTAAAAGAATCAAACTAAATACACCTACATGCTATAATAAGTGCTTCATAAATTCATAAAAGAAATTGTCGGTTGAATCTTATAACAACAAGTCTTGGTGATAAAAAGTACTGCTTTACTTACATCAGGTAATTTCCCAAGGCGGTCGCCGATATCAGTACACACGATAGTCAACAACTCATCTACCCGTTCGCTCAAGCGGAACTAATCTCTGACACACCGGTAGATCTACCCGGCTGATGTTTTTACAGGTGTAGAATGACACAGTCACCGACGCCTATTAAATCTTTAAACTGCTGAAACAATAGCGTAATTACTGCCGAGGTGTTCAGAGTACAACTGTAACGGTCAGTGCTGTCTATTAAATCGGATAAAACGCCAACTCAGTTACAGTAACATTTTATACGCACATGCGCAGCCCAACTTCCGGTGCTAATACACATGGAAATGGCGTGGTTATCAATAAAAAGTAAGTAGGCCGATCAAACAGTATTTTATATATGTCCAATAAAGGTAATGGTACCTTAAATGTACATACTTTTGCACAGTTTAACCTCAGTGCAAACTAATGAATTACAAACAAGAATGATTTAATCAGCAGTCAACATAGAACAAATTTATATGTGGGTATCATGAGTTTGACATGTCGTAAAACAGACTTATTGTCATGACATCAATTAGAACAAAGAATGATACAAAACTAGTAATGGTAACTCATCATAACCAGCTATATAGTCTGATTTATTAGCACGGTACACTGATCTGTTAATCAGCACTGTTGTTAAAGGTGCTAAAATAAATCCAAAATAAGTACACAGTATATAGATCAATCAACAATTTATTGTGTGGCTGCAAGACAGTAGAGCATTTTAAGGCCATACAAAGTTAATTGCTTATTTCTCAGGAAAATTCCCTGCATCACCAACTTTATTAATAAAAAAAAACACACAATGCATGAGAAAAAAAAATATTCCCATTTTCGGCCCACTTACAGTATTTTCTGTGTTCCAACACAGCTATGAAGATGAAACATAAAATGTCTGTCAAACAAATGAAAATGCAGCATATGTATCAGAGGAAAGTAAATCCAAAAACATATTAAGCATTCATTAAGTGTTTATGTTGATTTTCAGGAAAATAATTCTAATAAATTCATCCCTCATCAGACTTCAAACAGAAAAATAAAATAATTCCTCACTTCTCAATTTTAAAGGGTAAGATATTAAAAATAAAATACCACCCTCCCTCATTATCTTTTGTCCGAAGAACTTTGTATGGCCTAATGCAAAACAATGTTCCAAAGTAAACAATGAGTAAAAATTGGACGAAGAACTCCAGTTCAAAGACAAAAGCATCATTTAGCATCAGAATTCAAATATCAATATTAAAACAGGCAAATGTAGCTACATATTAAGGGTTCCATTAAACATGAGGTCTATCAACCTAAACCCCCTTATGCAAGTCATTTCAGATGTAGTTTAAGGTAGAGCGATTCTAGATCTGGTTTTAATCAGACTGACAATAAAACACATCAACCCAACTGCAAACCTCGTACATGATTATACACAATACCATTACCTAAAGCACAAAGAATGAAACATTTTTCAACAGCAGCTAACATTCTCAGTATGACTTGTACAAGTTACAATTTTTTTATATCTTATTCAACTACCAGTGCATCTAATTGAAATGTTTTTAGAAGAAATTACAATAAAACTAGTATGAGTCACTTCAAGTCAAAAATTCTATTCTGATTCTGATTAAATGGTTGTCTTCAAAAAGAAGTGAATAATATTATTATTCATCAAAGATGATAATTGATGGAATTTATTGTGGCAACTTTGAAAAATTCCTGTTCAGAGGTTGACCTACTGTGTTGTTAGCTGTAATTCACGCGTTATAGCAGTATTCAACTGAACCACAACACCATTATTATAGTACCTAAGTTACCAAACAATTGTAACTCATTCAAGTCAAACCACCTGTCTGACTGTAAACATAATGGTATATGATATCCTATGAGAATAGAACTGGTAGGCCTCCAAAGACCTTGCACAACAACTTTTTAAACTGAAGATCTTAAACCACAAAATAATGGCCTTAAATGCTCACCTTGTAAACTCAACCAAGTAAAATATACACCATTTCACAAGCTCATGTGATGTAGACAATTTCACCAATTGTATCGTTGCCTGATGCCTTAGGTTACTACGAACAACTTTCATAAATGTATGTCTACAAACTGAAAATTAGCATTTTGCTGTGGCAAGTTTAATGGTCTTTTTCTTTTCCAAGATTATCCAGCTATGGACCGTATTTTTAACTTTTTTCCAATCCAGTTCATTGAGGCACCGGTTTTTTTTTATTGCCTGAAGGCACTCATGTTTTTTCAAGTCTCGTCTGAATGCTACGTTGGTTTTGAAGAGTCTACGCAAGGTGTTTGTTTGTTCCTCTGTAAGATGGTGAATACTCCCTGTAAGCAAAACAGTATACTGGACATTAACTACAAAATACAAAAGTTCATATTTATCAGATTTTGCAGTAACATTAACTACAAAAGATACAAAGCGAATTAGGTTCACCTGTTTAAATAGAAAAGTGTGAAACAATGTTAATTTATACTTGTATGCAAATCAGTCCCAATGGTAACTCTTCCTGGTATTGTCTAAAGGAATCCATGGTGCTTATCCCTACCAAGATTAACCAATAGTTTGTATTAAATAGCAAATAACAAATTCAACCTTCAAAGTCTAAAATCCAAGATAGAATTTTCGTGATCATGTGCTGTACACTTTTCCTATGCCACATGTAGCAACTAACAAGCAATATAAATAGCAACTTACTCCTTTTTCCTTTCTGACCACTTGTCGAAGCTTGTGCAACAGCAACTGGAACTGTAGAAATAACATTTAACTTAAGTAAGAAGCAATATCTATGTTCTATTGTTTTATCCAGAAAGCACAACAAGAACTGCATTTTTGTCAATAAACACTTTTATAGCATAATGTATAGCATCTATAGTGTTGAAATCAAATTGTATTAATTTCACAAATTAAATGTATTGCTGTGTCTGCTTTGATCATCAATGTTGATCTGGTACTTATTTTTTAGATAAAGCACACATCAAAGAGCTGGTGTGCAGTATAGATATACTTGCAATGTCCAAACGATTGTCAAGTTCATATTCAGACTGATAAATCAAAGTCTGAACCCATTACATCTATGAATAAATTTTACCAATACAGGATATCAGAGAGTGGGAAGTTACTGTACTTGAATCTGCCAATTATTTAAGCCAGTTAGTTATACAGGTCTGCCAAGGTATATGGTCTCATGTCCTCTGTCAGAGCCTAATACAGTGGAACCTCTATAAACCGAACATGCATGGGACATGACTATTTGTTCGGTTTATAGAGGGTTCGGTTTGGAGAAGTTGATCGAAAAATGACCGGTCAAATTCCGGATATAATTGGTTGGACGATGTTTTATTAGAATGCACCCGATTACAAAACGGCACGTACATACTTAGACAATTTGGATTGTCTGAATAATATGCATATTGTGAAAGTTAATCAATGTATATATTGCAGAATATATAAGAAAGGCAAATGACTATAACAATAGTTTTAAACAGTATTTTCACATGTACAACTACACTTTACGATCAGCCTACATTTTGTTACATCCGGTGAATCGTCATGTGGATGGGGCCAATAGTCCGATACAGATTATTTTACACATCAAATAATATTAAAGGGTGTGAAGATGTTTTGTGTCAATATCAATTACAATTGATCAGATGATTCTGGCCGTATTTCCGACATCGCTTTGTCTAAAAAAAACATCACGGGCTTCTTTACGAAAACAACCCCTTTTGGGCCTCATTTACATTAAATGCGAAACTCAGGCTTCTAGCTCTACTTGCATTGAGAAGATAAACGAACCGACGCGCTTCATTGAAGTGTGGCATTGTTTCATAATTGTCGTGTTGATTATACACTAGGCCTTCCGTCATAATGCCCCCTTGGGGTATATATTGGATACCTGTACAAATCACCTACGTAGGTCCCGAGACAATAAGGCTTCACACAATACCCGTCACAGTTGTTGTTTCACGGTTGACTGGCCTGACCTCGTGTCATAATCGCCCAGGTAAGGCCGGTTTTCAGAAGTAATTTTTGGTATATTTTAACAGGAACCGGACACAAAATCAGTCCGGTGTTCGGAATTCAGAGGGATCGGTATTTGGAAGTATTTTAATACTATAATAAAGAAGGACCAATTCTGTACAATGACAATTCGTTCGGTATTCAGAGGTGTTCGGTTTTTAGAAGGTTCGGTTTTCGGAAGTTGCACTGTATACCTTGACCCAGAGCATTCTCCTATCAGCAGAGTTATCTCACTACATCCCTCTGTTCACTACCTCTGCTTGCAGCTGGCCGAAAACTGAGATCAGTGAATTTAGATTGACCAATCAGCGCTGTATGTTACCTGAAGTAATGTAAAGCGCTGATTGGTCAATCTTGATCACGCCTTTCACATTGACTTCAGTGGGCAGTGGTTCAGAGCTTTTCCGTTACCTTTATCCTCACTGGGCATGCACATCCGGTTTTTGCCCAGCTGCAAGCAGAGGTTGTGAACTGAGGGACAGAGTTTGATAACTCTTCTGATAGAAGAATGGACCCAGAGGTGAAAGGGTACATTTTGTTATAACTGCGAACATGAGGCAAAGACCTGTATAACGTCATACTGGAAAGCCCTTTCAAATAGACTACTCTCCAATGTCATAAAGTTATTGTTTTCAATATACCCCGACAGACAAATATACAGAGCCACACATATGACATCAAGTTAATCTATCGGAAAGCTTGTTAAATCCAAGCAATAATTTAAACTGTGACATACGTTGTCGTAGGTGACTGTTAAATACCACACTGAACTACCGCTCAACAAAATGAGATATCAAGACACAAAAGGTGGAGAATTGCTTCGGACATAATAAAGACAGAAATGGTTTCCTGATACTGAATAGTTTTAAACCTTAAGTCATAACGCAAATCTCAAACCAAAATATATTTGTAGTGCTTGGTTCCAGAGAAAGCAATTTTCACAATCACCATGAGTATTCTATACATTTAATATATTGGTTTGAAGATTCTTACCATTAACAGATTCTTCTGGTGCTACTTCATCCATATCTTCATCAGTGTCATCACATTCTTCATGTTGACTGGCAACCTCAAGATCTGTATCTAATTCAGGAAAAAAAACATATTATCAATATTATTTCACAAAAGATATGGCATAAATTTGATGCAAAATAGATACCCATTGTTTTGAGATATGTAAATCTCATTCTCAATTGTGTATCATCATCAACTTTACAAATTAGAACATTAAAAATATATTATGTTGCCTCATCACAGGCTTTTTCCCTCCAATGTAAGAGGTGGAATCATGCTAAGGACATGTTTTTTTTTATTTTCTTACCCTGGACAGGGATATCCACTCGTTTTACTGGTGTGAGATTTCCTTATCTCACCCTAGGGTGAGACAAGCTACATGCGATCTTTGCACATTCTAAACTGTGACTTCACTATCTTGACCCGAAGAAGAACTTTTACTGTTACTTTTTTTTTTTACAAATATTCTATTTCGCCCATTATGCCTAATATTCGTGTCAAACACGAGTTTGACAGCTTAATTATCCCCCTCCGGTTGAGATCCCCCTATCTCACCCCAAAGGGGGTAAAAGATTTTATTAATCTAGTGTAAGAAAGTTGTTTACTCTAGTTTGCCCTTTTAAACAACTCTTCTTTTGTTTCTCAACATTCAGTTATTTGAACAAATATATTTTACTTTCTGATCACTATAAAAACAGGGCATCCAGACATCAAGAAAAACCTGCATGTGAAATTTCATGAAGATCCTTTCAGTACTTTCTGGGAAATATGGATAACCCATGCAAGAAAAATGGTTACCTTGACAAATAGTCTGCTACAGATATTTCAATAAATTTGCCAAAAGTATATTTCTTTAACCTCTTAGTTGAAAATGAAAGCGTTATTAATATTATATACCTTCCACTGTAATATCTTCAAGTTTTTTCCCACTGTATTTTGCTATTGTCCCATTGTCAAACGCTTTAAGCAACTTTCCCATACGTGCTATCTGTATGGTTTCCTGAGGGAGTCTATAAAATGACCTATGCACATCTATGTCATGGCCCATGAAGGTTGCCATCACCTCCAAGTCGTTTTTTTCCAGATTTAAAATCTGTGACACGGTTGCAACATGTTTCCGCAGTTGAGTACTTGTAATATTTTCTGGGGAAGACAATTCCAATTCTGGTTCATGTGCAAATCGTCTCAGCACATCTGAACTCCTAATTGGTTGTAGAGAATCATAATTTGGTCTGGCAAACAGGTACGGGTTTTCATCAGGAATTTGGGCTTCTTTTCTCCATTTCAGAAGCAAATCAATACTCTGCTGAATTGCTGGAGTGAGTAACACAGGTACTGTTCGTCCTTTTTTCCCACGTATTTCAACACGCCCAAATGTTTCACAGAGCATTTTTTCAACTGGACTTAATGAGTCTTTAATTTCTTGAAGTGAATCATGCTTGGTCAGTTTTGCTGCATATCCCTCTAATGTGATCCTCTGGGTCTCTCCACCACGCCGTCTATTAAACATGACAAGCCGTGCCAATGTTAATTGATTCAAAAGCTCCCAGTCTGGTTTTGAAAATGAATTCTGCAAAGATGCTGAAAGGGATTTACTCTTTTCCTGAAAGTAACACTGCAGTTTCTTCAAGTCCTCTGTCAGTGGTAGCAGCTGTCCCTTGTTCATCTTGTTTGTATTGAGTGTTTGCAAAGCTGAACTTGAAATTTCGTCAGTCCACTCATCATCAAGAAGTGTAAGAAAATCATCTGCATTCTTCCCTAGATCAGAATCCCCTGATGACAATGCTGAAGATTTCTTAATCTTTGCACATTTTTTCAGTAAGTGGCCGATCTTTAGAGCAAGGGATGGATTTCCATATGTGTTTGTATCTTCTGAGAAATTGCACAAAATCTTGGTTGCTTTAACGGCAAGCATAAATCGTTCAGGATGCAGCAAGTCTGATAGAGAATTAACATCAGGTTGTTGGCCTCTTACAGCTATAAGCAACCTTGCCAATTCCCTCATCTTCTGACTAACATGGGAATAAAGATGTGGAAGATGGCCATGTTTCTGGTACAACTTTTCTCCAACTTTGGTTATGATTCGGTCATTTCTTGCAGCAATTGTTATTTCGTCTGCATTCATTTTGCGAAGAACATTCATTTCTAAGCCCTTGTTGACCTCATGAGAAGAAGGCAAGAGGAAGGATGCTTCCGACTGTACTTTTCGATACTTTGCCCCTTCTTTTCTAAATGGACATACTTTCCGGTGTCTCCACAGGTTTGATCTAAGAAAGAATGCTAAGCAGTCTTCACATGGCAGGAAGTCTCCAGAAGACACTTCATCTTCAGGTCTTCGTGTCCAGGTCACTAAAACCCCTTCCCCCTTCTTCAATATATCTGTGTTGTGTTTGTAATCACCAGCATTTCTGAGTTTTAGCAATTCAAGTCTTCTTGCCTCTGATTTCTTTGGATATGACAGAATTTTTTGCACTTCTGCTTCACTTTGATGAGGTCCCAAGTAGTGTTTCGAAATGTTAGTTGAACTTATCTCACAAAAAAAACAATAGTGTACTTTATCCCAAACTCGTTGAACTTTCGTGTTGCTGCTTGTTTGTATACTGATTGCAGGCTTCTTTTCTGTTTGTGATAGGTTGATTTCTGAACAACATTTGGTGTTACTTAAAACAGGTAATGTATCCACAAGTGGAACTGTGTCAGACATGTTGGAAGAAGAATCGGACACATATCCTGCTTCAACATTATCAGAGTGAGCAATGCTTTCATCTGAAGACTCAGTGGAGTAATCTGGATCTTGGGTTGAGTCGTCAAAACTGTCCTCCATAGCATCTTGGTTGTCAATGTCCTCACTGTCTTCATCAAAATAACCATATTCTATGTTTTTTTTGCATCTCTTGGTGATTGTGCAATCTGTAAAAGAAAGAACATGATTTAACTCCTCTTAAATTATTATCCCCACAAAAACTGACGGAGTAGAAGGATTGGTTGACAAGCAAGAGGCCCATGGGCTTTAACGGTCACCTGAGTAAATGTCATTAATTCTCATAGCTTACACAATAAATAACTGCACACAAATGCGATTTTCCACAAAATGATTCCTGAATTTTCAGCCAATTTTACCACTTTTGGCTCCACCCCTTTGGCCCCTGGGGGGTCAATCATGGTCGGTTAGAAGATTTCATCAATCAACTATCCAATACTAAATCCTTAACAAGTTTGAATAATTTCCAATGGAATTTAAGTAAATAATAACCAAAAATGACATTTTCCTATATAAACTATAGTAAACTTTACCCCCTCCCCAGGGGAAAACGGGGGACCCCAGGGCCATGAATTTCACAATTTGGTAAAGCACCTTCAGATCTTTCCATCCATGAACAGTATTTGATCCCACCATATCTAAGTCTTGAGGAGGAGATTTTTGAAATTTTAGTTAATTTTACCCTTTTTTCGGCCCTGCCCCTCTGGCCCCTGGGTTCAGGGGAATTCAAAATTCACAATTTTAGTTAATCTTTGTCTATAAAAGGTTTCTGCAAAATTTCACTGAAATTTGTCCAGGGGTTTCAGAGAAGAAGTGGAAAATGTTCAAATGTTAACGACGGACGACGACGGACAAAAGGGTATCGCAATAGGTCACCATGCGACTTCGTCTCAGATGACCTAAAAATATGACGACTTATTTGATATCAAATCTATGTGTTCAGAAAATTTTCAATTTTCAAGCAAGTCTAAGTACATGTATAAGTTGTTTACAATAAATACCTGTTGAATCACCAAGAATTTCCAACTCTGGGACAGGCATATCAGAGGTATTATCAACAACAATCAATGCATCCTACAAAAGATTCAAGACAAAATCAATATTTAAAATTGTTGTAAGAACACAATTTTTGTAATGTTATTACCAAAGATATGTACAAGAATATTTATAGTTTCATAATAGATTACACACAAATTGAACCTTTATTTTTATCAAACTATGTACTAGTCAGACAAAAGGCCCTTTGGGCCTGTATTGCTCACCTGCCCTCATTGATTCTAATTAATAAACATCCACATCAACCTTTGGACAAAATATCTTGATCCCATGCCTTTTGGTTAATCAGAAGAAATTTCACCCCTGTGACCTTGAATAAAGGTCAGGTCATTTCTTTTTGCAAACTTTGTAGGGCTCCATCCAAGGAATCATTTTACCAAATATCATGATCTCTGGAATTTTGATTAATCAGAAGAAGTCGTTTAAAGGTTTAAACACATTTGATACCTATGAAACTTGAATAAAGGCCAAGGTCATTTCTTTTCACAAACTTTGTCAGGCTTCATCCAAGGAGACTTCCTACCAAATATGGTAATACTAGGCCTTTCGGTATTTCAAAAGAAGTTGTTTCAAGGGTTTTTAACACATTTGACCTCTGTGACCTTGAATAAAGGTCAAGGTCATTTCTTTTCGCAAACTTTGTTAGGCACTATCAGAGGAACATACTGGCTAAATATCATGATTCTAGGCCTTTTGGTATTTCAGAAGAAGTCGTTTAAAGGTTTTAACACATTTGACCTCTGTGACCTTAAATATAAGTCAAGGTCATTTCTTTTCGCAAACTTTGTCGAGCTTCATCCAAGGAACCTTCCAGCCAAACGGACGCCGCGCCATGGCATAAGCTCACTTGCCCTTTAGGCAGGTGAGCTAACAATGTCTTTGAAACATAACAAATTACACAATACTTACAGTCACTGGTTTCATGTGGCCAGCCTTAAGCTTCTTATTACCATGTTTCTTCACATACAAATCTGTTGGTCCCATCTTGTCACAATCTGGCTTCTTTTTCTTTGTTTTTTTCTCCTTGTGAGCACTTGCACTTGACAATGACTTTTTCTCCTGTTGAGACACAGAATGATAAAACTAAAACTGCTTCAAATATGAAAGGTTGGTTAACAAGAGGCCCACAGGGCCTGTATCGCTCACTTGTGCAGATGTTCAGGATCTAACATCAAGGTAATTTGTTTTCACAAACTTTGTTAGGCACCATAAGGGACATAGTAGACAAATATTATGATTTTAAGCCTTTCAGTATTTCAGAAGAAGTCGTTAAAAGGTTTGAACACATTTGACCTCTGTGACCTTGAATATGGGTCAAGGTCATTTCTTATCGCAAACTTTGTATGAAACCATCAGAGGAACATGCTAGTCAAATATAATGATTCTAGGCCTTTTGGTATTTCAGAAGAAGTCGTTTAAAGGTTTTAATACATTTGACCTCTGTGACCTTGAATATGGGTCAAAGTCATTTTCATTCGCAAACGTTGTCAGGCTTTATCAAAGGAACATTCCTCCTAAATAAGGTAACTCTAGGCCTTTCGGTATTTCAGAAGAAGTCGTTTCAATGTTTTAACACATTTGACCCCTGCGACCTTGAATATGTGTCAAGGTCATTTCTTTTCTCAAACTTTGTTAGGCACTATCAGAGGAACATACTAGAAAAATATAATGATTCTAGGCCTTTTGGTATTTCATAAGAAGTCGTTTGAAGGTTTTGACACATTTGACCTCTCTGACCTTGAATATGAGTCAAGGTCATTTCTTTTCACAAACTTTGTCGGGATTCATCCAATGAGTCTTCCTCCCAAATATGGTAATACTAGGCCTTTCGGTATTGCAGAAGAAGTCGTTTAAAGGTTTTTAGCTCACCTGCCCGAAGGGCAAGTGAGCTTATGCCGTGGCGCGGCGTCCGTCGTCCGTCCGTCGTCCGTCCGGCCGTCCGGCCGTCCGGCCGTCCGTCCGGCGTCAACTTTCCATTCAAGCAACTTCTTCTCAATAACCAAAAGGCCTAGAGACCTAATATTGGGCCTGTAGCATGCTGGGGTGAAGGGCTACCAAGTTTGTTCAAATGAATAACGTTGACCTTCATTCAAGGTCACAGGGGTCAAAAAGGCTAAAATCTTTAAACAACTTCTTCTCAATAACCAAGAGTCTCAGGGAGTTGATATTGGGTCTGTAGCATGCTGGGGTAAAGGGCTACCAAGTTTGTTCAAATGAATGACCTTGACTTTCATTCAAGGTCACAGGAGTCAAATATGCTAAAAAAAAATTAGACGACTTCTTCTAAATAGCCAAAAGACCCAGGGACTTGATATTGGGTCTGTAGCATGCTGGGGTGAAGGGCTACCAAGTTTGTTCAAATGAATGACCTTGACTTTCATTCAAGGTCACAGGAGTCAAAAAGGCTAAAATCTTTAAACGACTTCTTCTCAATAACCAAGAGTCCCAGGGACTTGATATTGGGTCTGTAGCATGCTGGGGTGAAGGGCTACCAAGTTTGTTCAAATGAATGACCTTGACCTTCATTCAAGGTCACAGGAGTCAAAAAGGCTAAAATCTTTAAACGACTTCTTCTCAATAACCAAGAGTCCCAGGGACTTGATATTGGGTCTGTAGCATGCTGGGGTGAAGGGCTACCAAGTTTGTTCAAATGAATGACCTTGACCTTCATTCAAGGTCACAGGAGTCAAAAAGGCTAAAATCTTTAAACGACTTCTTCTCAATAACCAAGAGTCCCAGGGAGTTGGTATTGGGTCTGTAGCATGCTCGGGTGAAGGGCTACCAAGTTTGTTCAAATGAATGACCTTGACTTTCATTCAAGGTCACAGGGATCAAAAAGGCTAAAATCTTTAAACGACTTCTTCTCAATAACCAAGAGTCCCAGGGAGTTGATATTGGGTCTGTAGCATGCTGGGGTGAAGGGCTACCTAGTTTGTTCAAATGAATGGCCTTGACCTTCATTCAAGGTCACAGGGGCCAAAAAGGCTAAAATCTTTAAACGACTTCTTCTCGATAACCAACAGTCCCAGAGACCTAATATTTGGCCTGTAGCATGCTGGGGTAAAGGGCTACCAAGTTTGTTCAAATGAATGACCTTGACTTTCATTCAAGGTCACAGGAGTCAAAAAGGCTAAAATCTTTAAACGACTTCTTCTCAATAACCAAGAGTCCCAGAGACCTAATATTTGGCCTGTAGCATGCTGGGGTGAAGGGCTACCAAGTTTGTTCAAATGAATGACCTTGACTTTCATTCAAGGTCACAGGAGTCAAAAAGGCTAAAATCTTTAAATGACTTCTTCTCAATAACCAAGAGTCTCAGGGAGTTGATATTGGGTCTGTAGCATGCTGGGGTAAAGGGCTACCAAGTTTGTTCAAATGAATGACCTTGACCTTCATTCAAGGTCACAGGGGTCAAAAAGGCTAAAATCTTTAAACAACTTCTTCTCAATAACCAAGAGTCCCAGGGACTTGATATTGGGTCTGTAGCATGCTGGAGTGAAGGGCTACCAAGTTTGTTCAAATGAATGACCTTGACCTTCATTCAAGGTCACAGGGGCCAAAAAGGCTAAAATCTTTAAACGACTTCTTCTCGATAACCAACAGTCCCAGAGACCTAATATTTGGCCTGTAGCATGCTGGGGTGAAGGGCTACCAAGTTTGTTCAAATGAATGACCTTGACTTTCATTCAAGGTCACAGGGGTCAAAAGGCTAAAATCTTTAAACGACTTCTTCTCAATAACCAAGAGTCCCAGGGAGTTGATATTGGGACTGTAGCATGCTGCGGTAAAGGGCTACCAAGTTTGTTCAAATGAATGACCTTGACTCACATTCAAGGTCACGTCGATCAAGTATGCTTAAATCTTTAAATGACTTTTAGTGAAAAGCCAAAGTGCAGAGAGACATTATATTGGTCCTGTAGCATGCTTTCAAATAACTGCAGGATCCATATATGAAAAGATCACTGCATTACAGGTGAGCGATTTGGGCCCATTGGGCCCTTGTTTACACATTTGACCTCTGTGACCTTGAATAAAGGTCGAGGTCATTTCTTTTCGCAAACTTTGTTAGGCACCATCAGAGGAACATACTGGCTAAATATCATGATTCTAGGTCTTTTGGTATTTCAGAAGTCGTTTAAAAGTTTTTTGTACATTTGACCTCTGTGACCTTGAATATGGCTCAAGGCCATTTTTTTTCTCATACAACATTGATTCCCCCTCACCTAAGCATGATTCAGAGAAAGTTTTGATGAAATCCAGTCAATCCTACAGTAGGAGTAGGAATTTCAAGAATTGCAAAATTTTCCTTTTTGGGCCTTCACCTCAGGCCCTGGGATCCCAGACTCACCATTTATTCACCATTTAAAAATGTGTGCCCCTTCCCTAAAACATGCTTCTGATAAAATATAGGCAAAATCCAATCATTCCTACAGAAGGACTAAGATTTTAAAGGATTAATCATATATTGACTGGTTCATCCCATTCCTCGGGCCTGAGTGGCACCATTTACACAACATTGGTTCCCCTTCACCAAAGAATGTTTCAGACCAAATTTTGGTGAAATCCAATCAATCTAAAATTTGGAGTTTCAAGAACTTGCAAAATTTCCCATTTTTGAACCCTGCCCCTATGGTAGGTCCCCGTGGCCAAGACCAACCGTTTATATATTTTTTGTGTCCCTTTCCCAAAGAAAGTTTCTGACCAAATTTGATTGAAATTTGATTAGTTGTTCACGACTAGTAATGATTAAAAGGAAAAACAGCTGATAAACGGATAGACAGACGCTACAGTATCCCATAAGGTTACATGACTCTTAGGGCCAGGTGAGCTAGCTAAAAGCCAGTGATTTTTAAAGTTAATTTGAAAAAGTTCCTTTAGAATACAACACTAACATTTTGCAATTTCTATATTCATCTTTGGATACAAAATTCTCCTGAAAAACAAAAAGCAGAGTAAAAAAAAACAACCCCTAAGGTGTGTCATTATGCTACCAGATACTTATCACAAAAATAAATGGGACCTAACAATTGCACAGAATGTACTTACTTCCTCATCTTCAAATTTCTTCTTTTTCTTCCTTTCTGTTTTCTCCTTAATTTTCTTTTTTGATGGACTGTCTATGTCATCTAAGACAATGAGAGAATTTATCAGGTAACTGATCAGAGAACAGAATGTCATTGATAACATATTTTCACATTGTGTAATTATAGTACAGTATTAAGTCTAGAGTCTCTTAACGGTGCCTATTAATGTGGCAAAATTTGGATTTTTCGGGTAACCTTGGCTTTGAGAATATTCACAACAAATCAACACATATTTGTTGTATTATTCAATTTCTCTGGTAAACCTTAAAAACCTTACTGGAGTCCAAGTGAGGCAGTGGATAAAATGGTCTTATTCATTTTTCTATCTAATTATGCATCTGTTTCCAATGCACACTTTTTTTCTGTGAAAGCCCTTCTTGTCTTTAACTTATTATGCAGCACTGCATACTGTTGTGTAGTGTTTTACACATGATATATCTCACGTCTTTTAAGACTTGTCAAATAAACAGACTTGTTTTGCATGAAATTTGCTATTGCTTTTATTTGCTACTTTGGTTTTATTTTTTCC
>NW_022980018.1:0-6751 GCF_902652985.1 Pecten maximus | reverse complement strand
TGCTTTGAGAAAATAGATACGTCTGTAAAACCAGTGAATGTTCCATTCTCTTTGATATATTTTGTGAAATGGTACTGATTAAGTTGGTTCTTTACTTTAAAATCATTTTCAAAAACAGCGCAGAGAGTGTTAGTGACAGTGCTGACCTCTGTGATTTTTTTTTTCTCTCGGTAAACATTCACACTTGGACGAGCCAGCCGAACAAACATATTGGGTTAGCTGGGCGGTTCAGGTGTGAATATTTGTTCAAAGTGGACGTACTGACCAAGTTATGATCAGCGGTTGTAACATTTACCGATACAATTTCAATACCGTAACAATCAATGGTATACGTACAATAGTTCACCAAATAGTGCAGTGCGCATGCTCCGGAGTTTAGCTAACGCACTCACACCCTGCGGGTGTGTTGTTCACACCATAAACAAAACTATTTCCCGCCATTTGACAACATTTCGGTTGACGCCATTTTATTTTTTTTGCGCCCGTCGAGCGATGGGGATTAAAACCCCGCTGCAATCCCGCTGCAATCCCGCTGTAATCCCGCGCAAGCGATGTCGCTGCGATCCCGCTCACGCAGCGATTCCGCTCTGACACTGTAGGCAGCAACCCCGCTCAGCCAGCGATTCAGCTCCGGAAGGCCTGCAAACCCGCTTAGCCAGCGATCCCGCTCCGGTGGGCCAGCAAATCCGCTCAGCCAGCGATTCCGCTCTCGCAACATGGACACTAGAAATCCTGCAATTTTTTTTTAATATAACGATGAATAAGAAGGAACTCATTTATTTCATCAGAAACATTCGCAGAATGTAATGTAACGTTTACAAAATGTGTTTCGTATCCACTTGCTTGCGTTGTTTTCTGCTTGTGTAAGTATCAAATCAAGAAAAATTTGGTAGCGCGAGTAATGAAGTTTAGTTTAACAAAAAATACATTTTATTAATCATAGAAAAGGGTTAAACACAAAGTTGTTTTTTAAACAACATCTTGTATTTAAAAATGTTCATACGGAGAGTAGTGTAGTGCAAAATGCAAATGTACATCTGATTTCAATTAGATTGAGTATTCTGATATACATTTCTAAGTTGTTTTGTCTTTTTGGTGTACATACAGTACATGTACATGTTAGCTTGATCGTATGAAAGAGGAACATGACGCAATTTGGCCTGTTTCGACCTAAAGGTGACCATTTTCAAATAAAAGGTAGTTCTCAGATTTGATATTCGCTGGTGTCAATAACATGGGGGGAAAACATAGTTGATGAAATATTTAAGTTTGGATGTCAATTAGACTAACTACATGAATAATAGAAATCAAAACCATCAGTTTATGCAGCATACGGAAGATTAAGAGATCAAACCACCAACATTTATCTATTTTGCATACATGTGTACATATCTACAAGTTGCGAAGCTTACAACGATAACAACCGAGCAAAATATGAGTGCAATATATATGTTTATATCTATTTTGGTATAAGGTGATGTAAATTCGCAATAAGTCACGTAATATTTCACATGTACCCTAGTTAATCTCTCGCTAGGCGCTGTGCGCGAACAATAATTTATCTTATACTGATACATTTGTGCGTGGTATATCCACTTAAAGTATCGTAGTTATGTATGACGTATTAGAAAAAAGAAGACAATTAGTTCTGTCAATGAAACCTTTTCTTTGATATAGGCAGGATTTGAAATGTGGTCGAATTGTACGATCGCCAGCCGTTATGTAGCCATGCCCGTCTGAGTTACCTACAAATGTATTCAATGCACGGTAAACGTCGTAGTATGCACAATGCACGCGCAATGTACAGGGTACCGATACAGTTTTTCGACGGATGGCGATGGGCAGTATACACTGATACATGTAGGCTTAGTTTGTTGTCCAATCCATTCATATATACATTGTATATATATATATGATATTTTTGTAATATCTTTATATATACATTATACATGTACATGTACATTTGTATGTGCTTGTTGAAACAAATACATGTACATGATTTATTAAGGATAATGTTGTTATTATGATTAGTATTGTGTGTATATATATGTAAATTGTATATGCACGTTTGGGTAAAATATCCAAGATCGTCATTATTAAAGTAATATGAAGATCAATAAATAAATGTATCACGATATCGATCTATATAGGCTATGTCTGATGTCCAATCCTATTGACTTAACATCTCGTTAATAAGATGTGTTGAAATAAAAATATGGATAATGAGTGTTCTATTTTCTTACGAAACCTGACATAAATAGTTACCCTGATTTTGTATTTAAACATATTTTTATTGTAATTTATATGTATTTAAGAGATTGGGCAAAAACCACCTTTCCCGACACAAGTATACATGAAAAAAAATACAGCAAGATGGCTTAATATGATATTTTAATATATAATTTTTTAACATGTTTACAAATTGGTTTGAGCGGAAGAGAGAGCGGAAGGGATGGGGGTGGGTATATATAAAGATATAGTGAAAGTAATTGCTCTTATTTCAATGCATGTGTATATCTTGATATGTTGCTACCATTAAACCAATACGTACATAATATGAATGTAAAACTTTCAACAATACTAATTACGTACCTAATTTAAATCTGAAATATATGTTTATGCTTTAAGAATGATTAATACAACTATCATCGCATACGGATTTAACGGGTTTTACTTCCGATATTACGGCCTCAAAAGGAAAACGGCAGGTGCCTTATTCTAAAAGACCTAAATGTAAGAGGTGAGATACAGGTAGACTAGTAAACATGGAGCATAGGCTAAATCCTTATGTAACAACATTCTGCCCGCAGGTAAAAAAAACCCGTAGGGGTCCGATGGGGTCACTGTTTCAGTTTCTTTTATTAGTTTAAGTTTTACAACTTATCACTATACTGAGATACAGATAGACTTCCTATTGTAATCAAAATCTGTGATTGGCAGATGTTAACAGCAGGTGAAAACATTTCTATAACGTTAATTACACCGTACACGACCGGTATTTGTCCTGTGTATAGAAGATTTATCTATATCACATTGATTAACTCCAATCATGATTTGTAAATGACGCGATTTTAACCACGTGGTCTCCATACACAGTTTTATTTGGATACTATAACACATGGAAATGTGTTACATGAGGAACATTAACATTGTATCACACGTACATATATATGAATATTCATAGGATTATATTACATACACGTAATCAAAGAAGATATTTTTTTTAGAGAAAAAAAGACAAACCATTTAGAACTTATAGTTATGACCTTGTAACAGACCTTTTAGTTAAGTTTTATTTGGATTTGAGCGGTAATAATTTAGAATATGTAATTTCTTTGCAAATTTTCAATGATTGCGTTTTTACAGGAATTAATTAATACAATTACAGTTAATCTAATCTCAGGCTTCATCGGACATAAAATAGACTAGTCAATAGCTCGGTGAATGACGAAATACTTCACATTATTTAGGTGTTAGGTCTCGATAATAATGTTGACTTTCGCATAGTCAGTAAGTTTGCTTTTTTTAAATTCCGAAATAAAAAGGACAGGAAATATTCCCATTTTGTCGTTATAATTGATTAAAATGTGTTTAAAATGTGTTTTTGTTGACGTTTTTATCACATACACATGACAGATGACACCAATATATTGTTTTTCTCACAATAAAGAAAGAATATCGGACTACACACACAATCATTCTGTGGTCTATATAGTTTAAACTGTATTTTATTTGACAATTTCCATTTAATAGTATATATACAACATAAGATATACGGATATACATACGTATATACTATAATGCCCTGTTTTGTAATCGAAGTCCGTACCACATGTACAGTATTTCTTTGCTGTCAAAAAGAGATCGGGAAGGCAATCGATTATCCTTTATCTCACATAATAATTTTGTACCAGGCTGCTAAAATGTTAACAATTCTTTTAATTCTTTATTAGTTTTGCGAGTATACATCTCATCAACATCACACGATTACAAAAAATATAATTCAATTCAGCTCGAGTAGAGCAATGCACTTGTGACGATTTTTTTCTGATATGAAAGTAATTAAATGATTAGCTACTATAGTTGGGAAACTATAAGCACTGATTTCGATATCTACCGGTAATATACATGCAAGTGTATGTCCGTGATATTAGCCATGCAAGAGATGTCCCCGATGGACACATAAATAATGATACACAATATCTTTAAGCCGTGTATTTAAAACTACGAAATGTTCAAATAATTGTAAAGTTTATGAAACTTACTATAGAAAGATAATTTTCTCAAACAGACATGCTGCTAGCTAAATACTTCAAATGTATATACAAAAATAAGTCGAGATCAAAATAATGAGCCCCTTATGTGGCCTCTCCGAGGTCATGCACAAAACGCCATCTATACAAAGGTCAGCTAAATCAGAATTGTAATAATGCTGCCGTGGACACGTGGCTCATTGTCCACTTTTTAAATTGTTACCGGATTGAGCACATTTCTGTGTTCCCCATATCCAACTCGAGATGCGCAAAAATTCTGACCCAGATCCGACCGTCCTAAGTACTCTAGAAATGATGACAAAACCGCCTTTTGACCCGTCCCCATTCCGTAAGAATGAAATAATGCTACTGCGGACACTTGGTTCATTGTCCACCATTAACCAGAAAGATTACATTTTCGTTTTTCCAAAGAAGACGGTCACCAGTTAGTAGTCACAGGATACATTTACAATGTATTGACTCAGCTCCTAACACTAAATGACGACTATATCCAATATTACTGGATTTATGACTCGTGAGTGTTCTTGAACTTTAATAACTACAATATTTCCCTACAAATAGTTTTTATCAAAATGGGCTGACATCAAGTACACTGTCATATTGTACATCATTGCAGATATTATTCAACGTATAACAACGATTGCATTAGCAATACATTACACATATGAATTTGTATCTCATAATTGAGGTGGATCATCCAATAAATACTTACGATGGACGATACAACTGAAAACATATACATGGTAATTAAAGTATAATTAATCGACACCAGGCTGTTGAAAGTTTACCGTCATTACTGATTGAGCGGGTCCTATTCAATTCCGCTCGAGCGGGTCCGCTACAATTCCGCTCGAGCGGGTCCGCTACAAGTCCGCTCGAGCGGACCCGCTACACGCCCGCCCGACGAGCGGGTCCGCTACAAGTCCGATCACGCCCGCTACAACACCTCTCCAGCCCTCTGCGAACCCGCTCAAGCCCGCGCCCGAACCTGCTGCCAATCCGATCGAAGCCCGCTCAAACCCCGCTCAAATCCCGCTGCAAACCCGCGCAAATTCTGAGCGGAGGGCTGCGCGGGTCAACGCTCTGTGAGCGTTTGAGTACCAAATCACCCTCCTCGTACTGTATATTCGCATGTGTGTTTATAGTTGTTTTAATTCATATTTGCTCAGAATGTAAATGGTCTTTTAACACAAACAACAGTAAGACTAAGCTGTAGTACAGTAGGCTAAAATAGATTTAGTACTATCTTTTCGTAGCTCATTTGCACATATAATGTTATAATAATTTCAATATCTTAGATCAGCCCATTGACGCAGAAAATAATTTGAGCCGCCCGTCAATTTGACACTTCAAATTTTGACTAACACTAGTGCTGAATGTAAGTTCGGTTGTGTTGTCCTATATACAAACTCACCAAAGTGTTGGTTAGCTAAGGTCAGTGACACTAATTGACCCCAAGGGGTTAATTACAAGAGTCAACCAACCGTGAAACACTCCGACTTTCGCCAAATTGGGTCACAGGTGAATTCTCCAATTAACAACTTTACCTGAAGTGAAATTATATTATTTACAACCTAGATGTATTTGCTATGAAACAGTATATTTCAATTGCTTTAAGAATATTGGGCTGAACTGCAGCCATTCTTTCACAAAAGTTGGCAAAATCTCTCTCTCTCTCTCTCTCTCTCTCTCTCTCTCTCTCTCTCTCTCTCTCTCTCTCTCTCTCTCTCTCTCTCTCTCTCTTTTCAAACGAAACTTATAAACATAAATTTTCATAAAAAAAAAGAAAAAGACAGAGACGTACATTTTGTATATATACTTATATACATATTGTGACTGTAATAACTGTATGCTTAAAATGTTCTGAGTATAAAAGAAACACAGATATATTAAATAAATTCTTGTAAAAACTCTGTCGTCTATCTTCACCGGCAATCGTTTTAATATTGATCCGAAATTTACTTTATATATTTAGATTGAAATGTAACAACTTTTTAATCATATCTGCACCGTGTAAATTTTGAATTTTTATAGCCATCTAACATTTGATGGTCTTATTCAGATTATCATATTAATTGCACAAGTACATATGTTTTAATGCAAAAGAAGAGTAACTAGATCTAGCTCAGTAGAGTTTTCTAATCCAAAACAAAACGATAAATTATACTGTATCTTTAAACTTCCAGTCAAAGATGATTTACATCTAGTTAAAGTTATTATAAAGGCAGTCTTAGGAAATTCTGGGTATATCTCGCAGGTGAAAAATGGAGGTCTATAGGTTAACACCTAGTTAACACAAAACTGCAAATCACCATTTTACTGTGCCACGCACTCATTATTTCTTGCATATTATTTAATATGTATAACCATGGATAATATATTAAATCATTATCTTTTATTCTTATTTTGTATTATACAAGTTCATGTGGAATTTTCATAATGATGCTGTTGGAATTATAAAACGTGTAAAAAAGTTA